>NW_027552265.1:0-33278 GCF_045843805.1 Urocitellus parryii
GTTTTCGTTTTTAGGTTCCACTCTGTTTTCTCCTATATGGATACATGTAGTTGGAACTCTAAATCAAACACGGTTTGTGCTAGCTCTTTGAGACTTGGCACAATAATGTTGTTCCAAGTTCGATCGCGATGGTTTGTGTCCTATGGAAGTAGCCCCAAGCAGAGACTGACGAGAATCACTTTCATTGAAAGGGGTTGCCAAGCTTCCAAAAAACTACGAGTTTCCTGAAATCTCAGCAAACATTTTTTCACCCAATCTTGATGATACTTGCAGGTAATTATCAGTACACCAGTCCCACTTGGCTCACCAAATTTCGTTCTTCTAGGTTAAACCGTTCCTTTGCAGGAACCGTTATCATGTTTAGGTTCCACTCTGTTTTCTCCTATATGGATACATGTAGTTGGAACTCTAAATCAAACACGGTTTGTGCTAGCTCTTTGAAACTTGGCAAAATAATATAGTTCGAAGTTCTATGGCTATGGTTTGTGTCCTATGGAAGTAGCCCCAAGCAGAGACTGACGAGAATCTCTTTCATTGAAAGGGGTTGTCTAGCTTCCAAAAAACTACGAGTTTCCTGAAATCTCAGCAAACATTTTTTCACCAAATCGTGATGATACTTGCAGGTAATGATCAGTACACCAATCCCACTTGGCTCACCAAATTTTGTTCTTCTAGGTTAAACCGTTCCTTTGCAGTAACCGTTTTCATGTTTAGGTTTCACTCTGTTTTCTCCTATATGGATACATGTAGTTGGAACTCTAAATCAAACACGGTTTGTGCTAGCTCTTTGAAACTTGGCACAATAATGTAGTTCCAAGTTCTATGGCTATGGTTTGTGTCCTATGGAAGTAGCCCCAAGCAGAGACTTACAAGAATCACTTTCATTGAAAATGGTTGCCAAGCTTCCAAAAAACTACGAGTTTCCTAAATTCTCAGCAAATATTTTTTCACCCAATCTTGATGATACTTGCAGGTAATGATCAGTACAGCATTCCCACTTGGCTCACCAAATTTCGTTCTTCTAGGTTAAACCGTTCCTTTGCAGGAACCGTTTTCATGTTTAGGTTTCACTCTGTTTTCTCCTATATGGATACATGCAGTTGGAACTATAATCAAACAAGGTTTGTGCTAGCTCTTTGAAACCTGGCACAACAATGTAGTTCCAAGTTCTATGGCTATGATTTGTGTCCTATGGAAGTAGCCCCAAGCAGAGACTGACGAGAATCACTTTCATTGAAAGGGTTGCCAAACTTACAAAAAACTAAGAATTTCCAGATCTCAGCAAACATTTTTCACCCAATCTTGATGATACTTGCAGGTAATGATCAGTGCACCACTCCCTCTTGGCTCACCAAATTTCGTTCTTCTAGGTTAAACCGTTCCTTTGCAGTAACCGTTTGCATGTTTAGGTTCCCCTCTGTTTTTTCCTATATGGATATATGTAGTTGGAACTCTAAATCAAACACGGTTTGTGCTAGCTCTTTTGAAACTTGGCACAATAATGTATTTCCAAGTTCTATCGTGATGGTTTGTGTCCTATTGAAGTAGCCACAAGCAGAGAGTGACGAGAATCACTTTCATTGAAAGGGGTTCCCAAGCTTCCAAAAAAGTACGAGTTTCCGGAAATCTCAGCAAACATTTTTTCACCCAATCTTGATGATACATCCATTTAATGATCAGTACACCAATCCCACTTGGCTCCCCAAATTTCGTTCTTCTAGGTTAAACCGTTCCTTTGCAGTAACCGTTTTCATGTTTAGGATTCACTCTGTTTTCTCCTATATGGATACATGTATTTGGAACTCTAAATCAAACACGGTTGGTGCTAGCTCTTTGAAACTTGGCACAATAATGTAGTTCCAAGTTCTATGGCTATGGTTTGTGTCCTATGGAAGTAGTCCCAAGCAGAGACTGACGAGAATCACTTTCATTGAAAGGGTTGCCAAGCTTCCAAAAAACTACGAGTTTCCGGAAATCTCAGCAAACATTTTTTAACCCAATCTTGATGATACTTACAGGTAATGATCAGTACTCCAATGCCACCTGGCTCACCAAATTTCGTTCTTTTCGGTTAAACCGTTCCTTTGCAGTAAGCGTTTCCATGTTTAGGTTTCACTCTGTTTTCTCCTATATGGATACAAGTAGTTGGAACTCTAAATCAAACATGGTTTGTGCTAGCTCTTTGAAAATTGGCACAATAATGTAGTTCCAAGTTGTATCGCTATTGTTTGTGTCCTATTGAAGTACCCCAAGCAGAGACTGACAAGAATCACTTTCTTTGAAAGGGGTTGCCATGCTTCCAGAAAACTACGAGTTTCCTGAAATCTCAGCAAACATTTTTTTCTCCCAATCTTGTTGTTACTTGCAGGTAATGATCAGTACACCAGTCCCACTTGGCTCACCAAATTTCGTTCTTCTAGGATAAACCGTTCCTTTGCAGTAACCGTTTTCATGTTTAGGTTTCACTCTGTTTTCTCCTATATGGATACAGGTATTTGGAACTCTAAATCAAACACGGTTTGTGGTAGCTCTTTGAAACTTGGCACAATAATGTAGTTCCAAGTTCTATGGCTATGGTTTGTGTCCTATGGAAGTAGCCCCAAGCAGAGACTGACGAGAATCACTTTCATTGAAAGGGGTTGCCAAGCTTCCAAAAAACTACGAGTTTCCGGAAATATCAGCAAACATTTTTTCACCCAATCTTGATGATACTTCCATTTGATGATCAGTACACCAATCCCACTTGGCTCACCAAATTTGGTTCTTCTAGGTTAAACCGTTGCTTTGCAGGAACCGTTTTCATGTTTAGGTTTCACTCTGTTTTCTCCGATATGGATACATGTAGTTGGAACTCTAAATCAAACACGGTTTGTGCTAGCTCTTTGAAACTTGGCACAATAATGTAGTTCCATGTTCTATGATTATGGTTTGTGTAATATGGAAGTAGCCCCAAGCAGAGACTGATGAGAATCACTTTCATTCAAAGGGGTTGCCAAGCTACCAAAAAAATACCAGTTTCCTGAATTCTCAGCAAACATTTTTTCACCCAATCTTGATGATACTTGCAGGTAATGATCAGTACACCAGTCACACTTGGCTCACCAAATTTCGTTCTTCTAGGTTAAACTGTTCCTTTGCAGTAACCGTTTTCATGTTTAGGTTCCACTCTGTTTTCTCCAATATGGATACATGTAGTTGGAACTCAAAATCAAACACGGTTTGTGCTAGCTCTTTGAAACTTGGCACAATAATGTAGTTCCAAGTTCTATGGCTATGGTTTGTGTCCTATGGAAGTAGCCCCAAGCAGAGACTGACGAGAATCACTTTCATTGAAAGGGGTTGCCAAGCTTCCAAAAACTACGAGTTTCCTGAAATCTCAGCAAACATTTTTTCACCCAATCTTGATGATACTTCCATTTAATGATCAGTACACCAATCCCACTTGGCTCACCAAATTTCGTTCTTCTAGGATAAACCGTTCCTTTGCAGTAACAGTTTTCATGTTTAGGTTTCACTCTGTTTTCTCCTGTATGGATACATGTATTTGGAACTCTAAATCAAACACGGTTGGTGCTAGCTCTTTGAAACTTGGCACAATAATGTAGTTCCAAGTTCTATGGCTATGGTTTGTGTCCTATGGAAGTAGCCCCAAGCAGAGACTGA
The DNA here is from genome assembly GCF_045843805.1 of Urocitellus parryii. NCBI lineage: Eukaryota > Metazoa > Chordata > Mammalia > Rodentia > Sciuridae > Urocitellus > Urocitellus parryii. The sequence continues at coordinate 3,664 of NW_027552265.1, forward strand.
CGAGAATCACTTTCATTGAAAGGGTTTTCCAAGCTTCCAAAAAACTACGAGTTTCCTGAAATCTCAGCAAACATTTTTTCACCCAATCTTGATGATACTGGCAGGTAATGGTCAGTACACCAATCCCACTTGGCTCACCAAATTTCGTTCTTCTAGGTTAAACCGTTCCTTTGCAGCAACCGTTTTCATGTTTAGGTTTCACTCTGTTTTCTAATATAGGGATACATGTAGTTGGAACTCTAAATCAAACACGGTTTGTGCTAGCTCTTTTCAACTTGACACAATGATGTAGTTCCAAGTTCTATCACTATGGTTTGTGTCCTATTGAAGTAGCCGCAAGCAGAGACTGACGAGAATCACTTTCATTGAAAGGGGTTGCCAAGCTTCCAAAAATCTACGAGTTTCCTGAAATCTCAGCAAACATTTTTTCACCCAATCTTGGTGATACTGGCAGGTAATGATCAGTACACCAATCCTACTTGGCTCACCAAATTTCGTTCTTCTAGGTTAAACCGTTCCTTTGAAGTAACCGTTTTCATGTTTAGGTTTCTCTCTGTTTTCTACTATATGTATACATGTTGTTGGAAGTCTAAATCAAACACGGTTGGTGCTAGCTCTTTGAAACTTGGCACAATAATGTAGTTCCAAGTTCTATGGCTATGGTTTGTGTCCTATAGAAGTTGCCCCAAGCAGAGACTGACGAGAATCACTTTCATTGAAAGGGCTTGCCAAGCTTCAAAAAAACTACGAGTTTCCTGAAATCTCAGCAAATATTTTTTCACCCAATCGTGATGATGCATGCAGGTAATGATCAGTACACCAATCCCACTTGGCTCACCAAATTTCGTTCTTCTAGGTTAAACCGTTCCTTTGCAGTAACCGTTTTCATGTTTAGGTTTCACTCTGTTTTCTCTGATATGGATACATGTAGTTGGAACTCTAAATCAACCACGGTTTGTGCTAGCTCTTTGAAACTTGGTACAATAATGTAGTTCCAAGTTCTATCGTGATGGTTTGTGTCCTATTTAAGTAGCCCCAAGCAAAGACTGACGATAATCACTTTCATTGAAAGGGGTTGCCAACCTTCCAAAAAACTACGAGTTTCCTGAAATCTCAGCAAATATTTTTTCACCGAATCTTGGTGATAATGGCAGGTAATGATCAGTACACCAATCCCACTTGGCTCACCAAATTTCGTTCTTCTGGGTTAAACCGTTGCTTTGCAGTAACCGTTTTCATGTTTAGGTTTCACTCTGTTTTCTCCTATATGGATACATGTAGTTGGAACTCTAAATAAAACATGGTTTGTGCTAGCTCTTTGAAACTTGGCACAATAATGTAGTTCCAAGTTGTATCGCTATGGTTTGTGTCCTATTGAAGTACCCCAAGCAGAGACTGAAGAGAATCACTTTCTTTCAAAGTGGTTGCCATGCTTCCAGAAAACTACGAGTTTCCTGAAATCTCAGCAAACATTTTTTCACCCAATCTTGATGATACTTGCAGGTAATGATCAGTACACCAGTCCCAATTGGCTCACCAAATTTCGTTCTTCTAGGTTAAACCGTTCCTTTGAAGTAACCGTTTTCATGTTTAGGTTCCACTCTGTTTTCTCCTATATGGATACATGTAGTTGGAACTCTAAATCAAACACGGTTTGTGCTAGCTCTTTGAAACTTGGCACAATAATGTAGTTCCAAGTTCTATGGCTACGGTTTGTGTCCTATGGAAGTAGCCCCAAGCAGAGACTGACGAGAATCACTTTCATTGAAAGGGGTTGCCAAGTTTCAAAAAAACTACATGTTTCTTGAAATCTCAGCAAACATTTTTTCACCCAATCTTGATGATACTTTCAGGTAATGATCAGTACACCAGTCCCACTTGGCTGACCAAGTTTCGTTCTTCTAGGTTAAACCGTTCCTTTGCAGTAACCGTTTTCATGTTTAGGTTTCACTCTGTTTTCTCCTATATGGATACATGTAGTTGGAACTATAATCAAACAAGGTTTGTGCTAGTTCTTTGAAACTTGGCACAACAATGTAGTTCCAAGTTCTATGGCTATGGTTTGTGTCCTATGGAAGTAGCCCCAAGCAGAGACTGACGAGAATCTCTTTCATTGAAAGGGGTTTCCAAGCTTCCAAAAAACTATGAGTTTCCTGAAATTTCAGCAAACAATTTTTCACCCAATCTTGATGATACTTGCAGGTAATGATCAGTACACCAATCCCACTTGGCTCACCAAATTTCGTTCTTCTAGGTTAAACCGTTCCTTTGCAGTAACCGTTTTCATGTTTAGGTTTCACTCTGTTTTCTCCTATATGGATACATGTAGTTGGAACTCTAAATCAAACACGGTTTGTGCTAGATATTTGAAACTTGGCAAAATAATATAGTTCCAAGTTCTATCGCTATGGTTTTTGTCTGATGGAAGTAGCCCCAAGCAGAGACTGAAGAGAATCACTTTCATTGAAAGGGGTTACCAAGCTTCCAAAAACTATGAGTTTCCTGAAATCTCAGCAAACATTTTTTCTCCCAAACTTTACGATACTTCCATTTAATTATCAGTACACCAGTCCCACTTCCCTCAACAAATTTCGTTCTTCTAGGTTAAACAGTTCCTTTGCAGTAACCGTTTTCGTGTTTAGGTTTCACTCTGTTTTCTCCTATATGGATACATGTAGTTGGAACTCTAAATCAAACACGGTTTGTGCTAGCTCTTTGAAACTTGGCACAATAATGTAGTTCCAAGTTCGATCGCGATGGTTTGTGTCCTATTGAAGTAGCCCCAAGCAGAGACTGACGAGAATCACTTTCATTGAAAGGGGTTGCCAAACTTCCAAAAAACTACTAGTTTCCTGAAATCTCAGCAAACATTTTTTCACCCAATCTTGATGATACATCCATTTAATGATCAGTACACCAATCCCACTTGGCTCACCAAATTTCATTCTTCTAGGTTAAACCGTTCCTTTGCAGTAACCGTTTTCATGTTTAGGTTTCACTCTGTTTTCTCCTATATGGATACATGTAGTTGGAACACTAAATCAAACACGGTTTGTGCTAGCTCTTTGAAACTTGTCACTATAATGTAGTTCCAAGTTCTATGGTTATGGTTTGTGTCCTATGGAAGTAGCCCCAAGCAGAGACTGACGAGAATCACTTTCATTGAAAGGGGTTACCAAGTTTCCAAAAAACTACGAGTTTCCTGAAATCTCAGCAAACATTTTTTCACCCAATCTTGATGATACTTGCAGGTAATGATCAGTACACCAGTCCCACTTGGCTGACCAAGTTTCCTTCTTCTAGGTTAAACCGTTCCGTTGCAGTAACCGTTTTCATGTTTAGGTTTCACTGTTTTCTCCTATATGGATACATGTAGTTGGAACTATAATCAAACAAGGTTTGTGCTAGCTCTTTGAAACTTGGCACAACAATGTAGTTCCAAGTTCTATGGCTTTGGTTTGTGTCCTATGGAAGCAGCCCCAAGCAGAGACTGACGAGAATCACTTTCATTGAAAGGGTTGCCAAGCTTCCAAAAAACTACGAGTTTCCTGAAATCTCAGCAAACATTTTTTCACCCAATCTTGATGATACTTGCAGGTAATGATCAGTGCACCACTCCCACTTGGCTCACCAAATTTCGTTCTTCTAGGTTAAACCGTTCCTTTGCAGTAACCGTTTTCATGTTTAGGTTTCACTCTGTTTTCTCCTATATGGATACATGTAGTTGGAACTCTAAATCAAACACGGTTTGTGCTAGCTATTTGAAACTTGGCAAAATAATATATCTCCAAGTTCTATCGCTATGGTTTGTGTCTGATGGAAGTAGCCCCAAGCAGAGACTGACGAGAATCACTTTCATTGAAAGGGGTTTCCAAGCTTCCAAAAACTATGAGTTTCCTGAAATCTCAGCAAACATTTTTTCTCCCAAACTTTATGATACTTCCATTTAATGATCAGTACACCAATCCCACTTCCCTCACCAAATTTCGTTCTTCTAGGTTAAACAGTTCCTTTGCAGTAACCGTTTTCGTTTTTAGGTTCCACTCTGTTTTCTCCTATATGGATACATGTAGTTGGAACTCTAAATCAAACACGGTTTGTGCTAGCTCTCTGAAACTTGGCACAATAATGTTGTTCCAAGTTCGATCGCGATGGTTTGTGTCCTATGGAAGTAGCCCCAAGCAGAGACTGACGAGAATCACTTTCATTGAAAGGGGTTGCCAAGCTTCCAAAAAACTACGAGTTTCCGGAAATCTCAGCAAACATTTTTTCACCCAATCTTGATGATACTTCCATTTGATGATCAGTACACCAATCCCACTAGGCTCACCAAATTTCGTTCTTCTAGGTTAAACCGTTCCTTTGCAGTAACCGTTTCAATGTTTAGGTTTCACTCTGTTTTCTCCTATATGGATACATGTATTTGGAACTCTAAATCAAACACGGTTTGTGCTAGCTATTTGAAACTTGGCAAAATAATATAGTTCCAAGTTCTATCGCTATGGTTTGTGTCTGATGGAAGTAGCCCCAAGCAGAGACTGACGAGAATCACTTTCATTGAAAGGGGTTTCCAAGCTTCAAAAAAACTACGAGTTTCCTGAAATCTCAGCAAACATTTTTTCTCCCAAACTTTATGATACTTCCATTTAATGATCAGTACACCAATCCCACTTCCCTCACCAAATTTCGTTCTTCTAGGTTAAACAGTTCCTTTGCAGTAACCGTTTTCGTGTTTAGGTTTCACTCTGTTTTCTCCTATATGGATACATGTAGTTGGAACTCTAAATCAAACACGGTTTGTGCTAGCTCTTTGAAACTTGGCACAATAATGTAGTTCCAAGTTCTATCGCTATGGTTTGTGTCCTATTGAAGTAGCCCCAAGCAGAGACTGACGAGAATCACTTTCATTGAAAGGGTTGCCAAGCTTCAAAAAACTACGAGTTTCCTGAAATCTCAGCAAACATTTTTTCACCCAATCTTGATGATACTTGCAGGTAATTATCAGTACACCAGTCCCACTTGGCTCACCAAATTTCGTTCTTCTAGGTTAAACCGTTCCTATGCAGGAACCGTTATCATGTTTAGGTTCCACTCTGTTTTCTCCTATATGGATACATGTAGTTGGAACTCTAAATCAAACACGGTTTGTGCTAGCTCTTTGAAACTTGGCAAAATAATATAGTTCGAAGTTCTATGGCTATGGTTTGTGTCCTATGGAAGTAGCCCCAAGCAGAGACTGACGAGAATCTCTTTCATTGAAAGGGGTTGTCTAGCTTCCAAAAAACTACGAGTTTCCTGAAATCTCAGCAAACATTTTTTCACCAAATCGTGATGATACTTGCAGGTAATGATCAGTACACCAATCCCACTTGGCTCACCAAATTTCGTTCTTCTAGGTTAAACCGTTCCTTTGCAGTAACCGTTTTCATGTTTAGGTTTCACTCTGTTTTCTCCTATATGGATACATGTAGTTGGAACTCTAAATCAAACACGGTTTGTGCTAGCTCTTTGAAACTTGGCACAATAATGTAGTTCCAAGTTCTATCGCGATGGTTTGTGTCCTATTGAAGTAGCCCCAAGCAGAGACTGACGAGAATCAAATTCATTGAAAGTTGTTGCAAAGCTTCCAAAAAAAATTCGAGTTTCCTGAAATCTCAGCAAACATTTTTTCACCCAATCTTGGTGATACTTGCAGGTAATGATCAGTACACCAGTCCCACTTGGCTCTCCAAATTTCGTTCTTCTAGGTTAAACCATTCCTTTGCAGTAACCGTTTTCATGTTTAGGTTTCACTCTGTTTTCTCCTATATGGATACATGTAGTTGGAACTCTAAATCAAACACGGTTTGTGCTAGCTCTTTGAAACTTGGGACAATAATGTAGTTCCAAGTTCTATGGCTATCGTTTGTGTCCTATGGAAGTAGCCCCAATCAGAGACTGACGAGAATCACTTTCATTGAAAGGGGTTGCCAAGCTTCCAAAAAACTACGAGTTTCCTGAAATCTCAGCAAACATTTTTTCACCCAATCTTGATGATACTTCCATTTAATGATCAGTACACCAGTACCACTTGGCTGACCAAGTTTTGTTCTTCTAGGATTAACCGTTCCTTAGCAGTAACCATTTTCATGTTTAGGTTTCACTCTGTTTTCTCCTATATGGATACATGTAGTTGGAACTCTAAATCAGACACGGTTTGTGCTAGCTCTTTGCAACTTGGCAAAATAATGTAGTTCCAAGTTCTATCGCTATGGTTTGTGTCCTATGCAAGAGCCCCAAGCAGAGACTGACGAGAATCACTTTCATTGAAAGGGGTTGCCAAGCTTCCAAAAAAGTACGAGTTTCCTGAAATCATCAAAACTTTTTTCATCCAATCTTGATGATACTTGCAGGTAATGATCAGTACACCAGTCCCACTTGGCTCACCAAATTTCGTTCCTCTAGGTTAAACCGTTCCTTTGCAGTAACCGTTTTCATGTTTAGGTTTCACTCTGTTTTCTCCTATATGGATACATGTATTTGGAACTCTAAATCAAACACGGTTTGTGCTAGCTCTTTGAAGCGTGGCACAATAATGTAGTTCCAAGTTCTATGGCTATGGTTTGTGTCCTATGGAAGTAGCCCCAAGCAGATACTGACGAGAATCACTTTCATTGAAAGGGCTTGCCAAGCTTCCAAAAAATTACGAGTTTCCGGAAACCTCAGCAAACATTTTTTCACCCAATCTTTATGATACTTCCATTTAATGATCAGTACACCAATCCCACTGGGCTCACCAAATTTCGTTCTTCTAGGTTAAACCGTTCCTTTGCAGTAACCGTTTTCATGGTTAGGTTTCATTCTGTTTTCTCCTATATGGATACACGTAGTTGGAACTCTAAATCAGACACTGTTTGTGCTAGCTCTTTGCAACTTGGCAAAATAATGTAGTTCCAAGTTCTATCGCTATGGTTTGTGTCCTATGGAAGTAGCCCCAAGCAGAGACTGACGAGAATCACTTTCATTGAAAGGGGTTGCCAGTTCCAAAAAACTATGAGTTTCCTGAAATCACAGCAAACATTTTTTCTCCCAATCTTTATGATACTTCCATTTAATGATCAGTACACCAATCCCACTGGGCTCACCAAATTTCGTTCTTCTAGGTTAAACCGTTCCTTTGCAGTAACCGTTTTCATGTTTAGGTTTCACTCTGATTTCTCCTATATGGATACATGTAGTTGGAACTGTAAATCAAACACGTTTTGTGCTAGCTCTTTGAAACGTCGCAAAATAATGTAGTTTCAATTTCTATGGCTATGTTTTCTGTCCTATGGAAGTAGCCCCAAGCAGAGACTGATGAGAATCACTTTCATTGAAAGGGGTTGCAAAGCTTCCAAAAAGCTACGAGTTTCCTGAAATCGCAGCAAACATTTTTTCACCCATTCTTGATGATACTTACATTTAATGATCAGTACACCAATCCCACTAGGCTCACCAAATTTCATTCTTCTAGGTTAAACCATTCCTTTGCAGTAACCGTTTTCATGTTTAGGTTTCACTCTGTTTTCTCCTATATGGATACATGTAGTTGGAACTCTAAATCAAACACGGTTTGTGCTAGCTCTTTGAAACTAGGCACAATAATGTAGTTCCAAATTCTTTCGCGATGGTTTGTTTCCTATTGAAGTAGCCCCAAGCAGAGACTGACGAGAATCACATTCATTGAAAGGGGTTGCAAAGCTTCCAAAAAAATACGAGTTTCCTGAAATCTCAGCAAACATTTTTTCACCCAATCTTGATGATACTTGCAGGTAATGATCAGTACACCAGTCCCACTTGGCTCTCCAAATTTCGTTCTTCTAGGTTAAACCATTCCTTTGCAGTAACCGTTTTCATGTTTAGGTTTCACTCTGTTTTCTCCTATATGGATACATGTAGTTGGAACTCTAAATCAAACACGGTTTGTGCTAGCTCTTTTTTGAAACTTGGCACAATAATGGAGTTCCAAGTTCTATGGCTATCGTTTGTGTCCTATGGAAGTAGCCCCAAGCACAGACTGACGAGAATCACTTTCATTGAAAGGGGTTGCCAAGCTTCCAAAAAACTACGAGTTTCCTGAAATCTCAGCAAACATTTTTTCACCCAATCTTGATGATACTTCCATTTAATGATCAGTACACCAGTACCACTTGGCTGACCAAGTTCGTTCTTCTAGGTTTAACCGTTCCTTTGCAGTAACCGTTTTCATGTTTAGGTTTCACTCTGTTTTCTCCTATATGGATACATGTGGTTGGAACTCTAAATCAAACACGGTTTGTGCTAGCTCTTTGAAACTTGGCACAATAATGTAGTTCCAAGTTCTATCGCTATGGTTTCTGTCCTATGAAAGTAGCCCTAAGCAGAGACTGATGAGAATCACATTCATTGAAAGGGGTTGCAAGCTTCCAAAAAAGTACGAGTTTCCTGAAATCATCAAACATTTTTTCACCCAATCTTGATGATACTTGCAGGTAATGATCAGTACACCAGTCCCACTTGGCTCACCAAATTTCGTTCTTCTAGGTTAAACCATTCCTTTGCAGTAACCGTTTTCATGTTTAGGTTTCACTCTGTTTTTTCCTATATGGATACATGTAGTTGGAACTCTAAATCAAACACGGTTTGTGCTAGCTCTTTGAAACTTGGCACAATAATGTAGTTCCAAGTTCTATCGCTATGGTTTGTGTCCTATTGAAGTAGCCCCAAGCAGAGACTGACGAGAATCACTTTCATTGAAAGGGGTTGCCAAGCTTCCAAAAAACTACGAGTTTCCTGAAATCTCAGCAAACATTTTTTCACCCATTCTTGATGATACTTGCAGGTAATGATCAGTACACCAATCCCACTATGCTCACCAAATTTCGTTCTTCTAGGTTAAACCATTCCTTTGGAGTAACCGTTTTCATGTTTAGGTTTCACTCTGTTTTCTCCTATATGGATACAAGTAGTTCGAACTCTAAATCAAACACGGTTTGTGCTAGCTCTTTGAAACTAGGCACAATAATGTAGTTCCAAATTCTGTCGCGATGGTTTGTGTCCTATTGAAGTAGCCCCAAGCAGAGACTGAGGAGAATCACTTTCATTGAAAGGGGTTGCAAAGCTTCCAAAAAAATACGAGTTTCCTGAAATCTCAGCAAACATTTTTTCACCAAATCTTGATGATACTTGCAGGTAATGATCAGTACACCAGTCCCACTTGGCTCTCCAAATTTCGTTCTTCTAGGTTAAACCATTCCTTTGCAGTAACCGTTTTCATGTTTAGGTTTCACTCTGTTTTCTCCTATATGGATACATGTAGTTGGAACTCTAAATCAGACACGGTTTGTGCTAGCTCTTTGCAACTTGGCAAAATAATGTAGTTCCAAGTTCTATCGCTATGGTTTGTGTCCTATGGAAGTAGCCCCAAGCAGAGACTGACGAGAATCACTTTCATTGAAAGGGGTTGCCAATCTTCCAAAAAACTACGAGTTTCCTGAAATCTCAGCAAACATTTTTTCTCCCAATCTTTATGATACTTCCATTTAATGATCAGTACACCAATCCCACTGGGGCTCACCAAATTTCGTTCTTCTAGGTTAAACCGTTCCTTTGCAGTAACCGTTTTCATGTTTAGGTTTCACTCTGTTTTCTCCTATATGGATACATGTAGTTGGAACTGTAAATCAAACACGTTTTGTCCTAGCTCTTTGAAACTTCGCAAAATAATGTAGTTCCAAGTTCTATGGCTATGGTTTGTGTCCTATGGAAGTAGCACCAAGCAGAGACTGATGAGAATCACTTTCATTGAACGGGGTTGCCAAGCTTCCAAAAAAGTACGAGTTTCCTGAAATCATCAAACATTTTTTCATCCAATCTTGATGATACTTGCAGGTAATGATCAGTACACCAGTCCCACTTGGCTCACCAAATTTCGTTCTTCTATTTTAAACCATTCCTTTGCAGTAACCGTTTTCATATTTACGTTTCTCTCTGTTTTCTCCTATATGGATACATGTAGTTGGAACTCTAAATCAAACACGGTTTGTGCTACCTCTTTGAAACTTGGCACAATAATGTAGTCCCAAGTTCTATGGCTATGGTTTGTGTCCTATGTTATTAGCCCCAAGCAGAGACTGATGAGAATCCCTTTCATTGAAAGGGGTTGCAAGCTTCCAAAAAAGTACGAGTTTCCTGAAATCATCAAACATTTTTTCACCCAATCTTGATGATACTTGCAGGTAATGATCAGTACACCAGTCCCACTTGGCTCACCAAATTTCGTTCTTCTAGGTTAAACCATTCCTTTGCGGTAACCGTTTCCATATTTAGGTTTCACTCTGTTTTCTCCTATATGGATACATGTAGTTGGAACTCTAAAACAAACACGGTTTGTGCTAGCTCTTTGAAACTAGGCACAATAATGTAGTTCCAAGTTCTATCGCGATGGTTTGTGTCCTATTGAAGTAGCCCCAAGCAGAGACTGACGAGAATCACATTCATTGAAAGGGTTTGCAAAGCTTCCAAAAAAACACGAGTTTCCTGAAATCTCAGCAAACATTTTTTCACCCAATCTTGATGATACTTGCAGGTAATGATCAGTACACCAGTCCCACTTGGCTCACCAAATTTCGTTCTTGTGGGTTAAACCATTCCTTTGCAGTATCCGTTTTCATGTTTAGGTTTCAATCTGTTTTCTCCTATATGGATACATGTAGTTGGAACTCTAAATCAAACACAGTTTGTGCTATCCCTTTGAAAGTTGGCACAATAATGTAGTTCCAAGTTCTATGGCTATGGTTTGTGTCCTATGGAAATAGCCCCAAGCAGAGACTGACGAGAATCACTTTCATTGAAAGGGTTGCCAAGCTTCCAAAAAACTACGAGTTTCCTGAAATCTCAGCAAACATTTTTTCCCCCAATCTTGATGATACTTCCATTTAATGATCAGTACACCAATCCCACTTGGCTCACCAAATTTCGTTCTTCTAGGTTAAACCGTTCCTTTGCAGTAACCGTTTTCATGTTTAGGTTTCACTCTGTTTTCTCCTATATGGATACATGTATTTGGAACTCTAAATCAAACACGGTTTGTGCTAGCTCTTTGACACGTGGCACAATAATGTAGTTCCAAGTTCTATGGCTATGGTTTGTGTCCTATGGAAGTAGCCCCAAGCAGAGACTGACGAGAATCACTTTCATTGAATGGGGTTGCCAAGCTTCCAAAAAATTACGAGTTTCCGGAAACCTCAGCAAACATTTTTTCACCCAATCGTGATGATACTTGCAGGTAATGATCAGTACACCAATCCCACATGGCTCACCAAATTTCGTTCTTCTAGGTTAAACCGTTCCTTTGCAGTAACCGTTTTCATGTTTAGGATTCACTCTGTTTTCTCCTATATGTATACATGTAGTTGGAACTCTAAATCAAACGCGGTTTGTGCTAGCTCTTTGAAACTTGGCAAAATAATGTAGTTCCTAGTTATATCGCTATGGTTTGTGTCCTATGGAAGTAGCCCCAATCAGAGACTGATGAGAATCACTTTCATTGAAAGGGGTTGCGAAGCTTCCAAAAAACTACGAGTTTCCTGAAATCTCAGGAAACATTTTTTCTCCCAATCTTTATGATACTTCCATTTAGTGATCAGTACACCAATCCCACAGGGCTCACCAAATTTCGTTCTTCTAGGTTAAACCGTTCCTTTGCAGGAACCGTTTTCATGGTTAGGTTTCACTCCGTTTTCTCCTATATGGATACATGTAGTTGGAACTCTAAATCAAACACGTTTTGTGCTAGCTCTTTGAAACTTCCTAAAATAATGTAGTTCCAAGTTCTATGGCTATGGTTTGTGTCCTATGGAATTAGCCCCAAGCAGAGACTGATGTGAATCCCTTTCATTGAAAGGGGTTGCAAGCTTCCAAAAAAGTACGAGTTTCCTGAAATCATCAAACATTTTTTCACCCAATCTTGATGATACTTGCAGGTAATGATCAGTACAGCATTCCCACTTGGCTCACCAAATTTCGTTCTTCTAGGTTAAACCATTCCTTTGCAGTAACCGTTTTCATATTTAGGTTTCACTCTGTTTTCTCCTATATGGATACATGCAGTTGGAACTCTAAATCAAACACGGTTTGTGCTAGCTCTTTGAAACTTGGCACAATAATGTAGTTCCAAGTTCTATGGCTATCGTTTGTGTCCTATGGAAGTAGCCCCAAGCAGAGACTGATGAGAATCACTTTCATTGAAAGGGGTTGCCAAGCTTCCAAAAAACTACGAGTTTCCTGAAATCTCAGCAAACATTTTTTCACCCAATCTTGATGATACTTCCATTAAATGATCAGCACACCAATCCCACTAGGTTCACCAAATTTCGTTCTTCTAAGTTAAACCATTCCTTTGCAGTAACCGTTTTCATGTTTAGGTTTCACTCTGTTTTCTCCTATATGGATACATGTATTTGGAACTCTAAATCAAACACAGTTTGTGCTATCCCTTTGAAAGTTGGCACAATAATGCAGTTCCAAGTTCTATGGGTATGGTTTGTGTCCTATGGAAGTAGCCCCAAGCAGAGACTGACGAGAATCACATTCATTGAAAGGGTTGCCAAGCTTCCAAAAAACTACGAGTTTCCTGAAATCTCAGCAAACATTTTTTTCACCCAATCTTGATGATACTTGCAGGTAATGATCAGTAGACCAGTCAAACTTGGCTGACCAAATTTCGTTCTTCTAGGTTAAACCGTTCCTTTGCAGTAACCGTTTTCATGTTTAGGTTTCACTCTGTTTTCTCCTATATGGATACATGTAGTTGGAACTCTAAATCAAACATGGTTTGTTCTAGCTCTTTGAAATGTGGCACAATAATGTAGTTCCAAGTTCTATGGCTATGGTTTGTGTCCTACGGAAGTAGCCCCAAGCAGAGACTGACGAGAATCACTTTCATTGAAAGGGTTGCCAAGCTTCCAAAAAACTACGAGTTTCCACAAATCTCAGCAAACATTTTTTCTCCCAATTCTTTGATACTTCTATTTAATGATCAGTACAGCATTCCCACTTGGCTCACCAAATTTCGTTCTTCTAGGTTAAACCGTTCCTTTGCAGTAACCGTTTTCATGGTTAGGTTTCACTCTGTTTTCACCTATATGGATACATGTAGTTGGAACTCTAAATCAGACACGGTTTGTGCTAGCTCTTTGCAACTTGGCAAAATAATGTAGTTCCTAGTTATATCGCTATGGTTTGTGTCCTATGGAAGTAGCCCAATCAGAGACTGATGAGAATCACTTTCATTGAAAGGGGTTGCGAAGCTTCCAAAAAACTACGAGTTTCCTGAAATCTCAGGAAACATTTTTTCTCCCAATCTTTATGATACTTCCATTTAGTGATCAGTACACCAATCCCACAGGGCTCACCAAATTTCGTTCTTCTAGGTTAAACCGTTCCTTTGCAGGAACCGTTTTCATGGTTAGGTTTCACTCCGTTTTCTCCTATATGGATACATGTAGTTGGAACTCTAAATCAAACACGTTTTGTGCTAGCTCTTTGAAACTTCCTAAAATAAAGTAGTTCCAAGTTCTATGGCTGTGGTTTGTGTCCTATGGAAGTAGCCCCAAGCAGAGACTGATGAGAATCACTTTCATTGAAAGGGGTTGCCAAGCTTCCAAAAAAGTACGAGTTTCCTGAAATCATCAAACATTTTTTCATCCAATCTTGATGATACTTGCAGGTAATGATCAGTACAGCATTCCCACTTGGCTCACCAAATTTCGTTCTTATAGGTTAAACCATTCCTTTGCAGTAACCGTTTTCATGTTTAGGTTTCTCTCTGTTTTCTCCTATATGGATACATGTAGTTGGAACTCTAAATCAAACACGGTTTGTGCTAGCTCTTTGAAACTTGGCACAATAATGTAGTCCCAAGTTCTATGGCTATGGTTTGTGTCCTATGGAATTAGCCCCAAGCAGAGACTGATGTGAATCCCTTTCATTGAAAGGGGTTGCAAGCTTCCAAAAAAGTACGAGTTTCCTGAAATCATCAAACATTTTTTCACCCAATCTTGATGATACTTGCAGGTAATGATCAGTACAGCATTCCCACTTGGCTCACCAAATTTCGTTCTTCTAGGTTAAACCATTCCTTTGCAGTAACCGTTTTCATATTTTGGTTTCACTCTGTTTTCTCCTATATGGATACATGCAGTTGGAACTCTAAATCAAACACGGTTTGTGCTAGCTCTTTGAAACTTGGCACAATAATGTAGTTCCAAGTTCTATGGCTATCGTTTGTGTCCTATGGAAGTAGCCCCAAGCAGAGACTGATGAGAATCACTTTCATTGAAAGGGGTTGCCAAGCTTCCAAAAAACTACGAGTTTCCTGAAATCTCAGCAAACATTTTTTCACCCAATCTTGATGATACTTCCATTAAATGATCAGCACACCAATCCCACTAGGTTCACCAAATTTCGTTCTTCTAAGTTAAACCATTCCTTTGCAGTAACCGTTTTCATGTTTAGGTTTCACTCTGTTTTCACCTATATGGATACATGTATTTGGAACTCTAAATCAAACACAGTTTGTGCTATCCCTTTGAAAGTTGGCACAATAATGCAGTTCCAAGTTCTATGGCTATGGTTTGTGTCCTATGGAAGTAGCCCCAAGCAGAGACTGACGAGAATCACATTCATTGAAAGGGTTGCCAAGCTTCCAAAAAACTACGAGTTTCCTGAAATCTCAGCAAACATTTTTTTCACCCAATCTTGATGATACTTGCAGGTAATGATCAGTAGACCAGTCAAACTTGGCTGACCAAATTTCGTTCTTCTAGGTTAAACCGTTCCTTTGCAGTAACCGTTTTCATGTTTAGGTTTCACTCTGTTTTCTCCTATATGGATACATGTAGTTGGAACTCTAAATCAAACATGGTTTGTTCTAGCTCTTTGAAATGTGGCACAATAATGTAGTTCCAAGTTCTATGGCTATGGTTTGTGTCCTACGGAAGTAGCCCCAAGCAGAGACTGACGAGAATCACTTTCATTGAAAGGGTTGCCAAGCTTCCAAAAAACTACGAGTTTCCACAAATCTCAGCAAACATTTTTTCTCCCAATTCTATGATACTTCTATTTAATGATCAGTACAGCATTCCCACTTGGCTCACCAAATTTCGTTCTTCTAGGTTAAACCGTTCCTTTGCAGTAACCGTTTTCATGGTTAGGTTTCACTCTGTTTTCACCTATATGGATACATGTAGTTGGAACTCTAAATCAGACACGGTTTGTGCTAGCTCTTTGCAACTTGGCAAAATAATGTAGTTCCAAGTTCTATCGCTATGGTTTGTGTCCTATGGAAGTAGTCCCAAGCAGAGACTGACGAGAATCACTTTCATTGAAAGGGGTTGCAAGCTTCCAAAAAAGTACGAGTTTCCTGAAATCATCAAACATTTTTTCACCCAATCTTGATGATACTTGCAGGTAATGATCAGTACACCAATCCCACTTGGCTCACCAAATTTCGTTCTTCTAGGTTAAACCATTCCTTTGCAGTAACCGTTTTCATGTTTAGGTTTCACTCTGTTTTCTCCTATATGGATACATGTAGTTGGAACTCTAAATCAAACACGGTTTGTGCTAGCTCTTTGAAACTTGGCACAATAATGTAGTTCCAAGTTCTATGGCTATGGTTTGTGTCCGATGGAAGTAGCCCCAAGCAGAGACTGACGAGAATCACTTTCATTGAAAGGGGTTGCCAAGCTTCCAAAAAGCTACGAGTTTCCTGAAATCGCAGCAAACATTTTTTCACCCATTCTTGATGATACTTACATTTAATGATCAGTACACCAATCCCACTAGGCTCACCAAATTTCATTCTTCTAGGTTAAACCATTCCTTTGCAGTAACCGTTTTCATGTTTAGGTTTCACTCTGTTTTCTCCTATATGGATACATGTAG
Organism: Urocitellus parryii; assembly: GCF_045843805.1. Classification (NCBI taxonomy): domain Eukaryota; kingdom Metazoa; phylum Chordata; class Mammalia; order Rodentia; family Sciuridae; genus Urocitellus; species Urocitellus parryii. The sequence continues at coordinate 19,609 of NW_027552265.1, forward strand.
TTGGAACTCTAAATCAAACACGGTTTGTGCTAGCTCTTTGAAACTAGGCACAATAATGTAGTTCCAAATTCTATCGCGATGGTTTGTTTCCTATTGAAGTAGCCCCAAGCAGAGACTGACGAGAATCACATTCATTGAAAGGGGTTGCAAAGCTTCCAAAAAAATACGAGTTTCCTGAAATCTCAGCAAACATTTTTTCACCCAATCTTGATGATACTTGCAGGTAATGATCAGTACACCAGTCCCACTTGGCTCTCCAAATTTCGTTCTCCTAGGTTAAACCATTCCTTTGCAGTAACCGTTTTCATGTTTAGGTTTCACTGTGTTTTCTCCTATATGGATACATGTAGTTGGAACTCTAAATCAAACACGGTTTGTGCTAGCTCTTTGAAACTTGGCACAATAATGGAGTTCCAAGTTCTATGGCTATCGTTTGTGTCCTATGGAAGTAGCCCCAAGCACAGACTGACGAGAATCACTTTCATTGAAAGGGGTTGCCAAGCTTCCAAAAAACTACGAGTTTCCTGAAATCTCAGCAAACATTTTTTCACCCAATCTTGATGATACTTACATTTAATGATCAGTACACCAGTACCACTTGGCTGACCAAGTTTCGTTCTTCTAGGTTTAACCGTTCCTTTGCAGTAACCGTTTTCATGTTTAGGTTTCACTCTGTTTTCTCCTATATGGATACATGTAGTTGGAACTCTAAATCAAACACGGTTTGTGCTAGCTCTTTGAAACTTGGCACAATAATGTAGTTCCAAGTTCTATCGCTATGGTTTCTGTCCTATGAAAGTAGCCCTAAGCAGAGACTGATGAGAATCACTTTCATTGAAAGGGGTTGCAAGCTTCCAAAAAAGTACGAGTTTCCTGAAATCATCAAACATTTTTTCACCCAATCTTGATGATACTTGCAGGTAATGATCAGTGCACCAGTCCCACTTAGCTCACCAAATTTCGTTCTTCTAGGTTAAACCATTCCTTTGCAGTAACCGTTTTCATGTTTAGGTTTCACTCTGTTTTCTCCTATATGGATACATGTAGTTGGAACTCTAAATCAAACACGGTTTGTGCTAGCTCTTTGAAACTTGGCACAATAATGTAGTTCCAAGTTCTATGGCTATGGTTTGTGTCCTATGGAAGTAGCCCCAAGCAGAGACTGACGAGAATCACTTTCATTGAAAGGGGTTGCCAAGCTTCCAAAAAACTACGAGTTTCCTGAAATCTCAGCAAACATTTTTTCACCCATTCTTGATGATACTTGCAGGTAATGATCAGTACACCAATCCCACTATGCTCACCAAATTTCGTTCTTCTAGGTTAAACCATTCCTTTGCAGTAACCGTTTTCATGTTTAGGTTTCACTCTGTTTTCTCCTATATGGATACATGTATTTGGAACTCTAAATCAAACGCCGTTTGTGCTAGCTCTTTAAAACGTGGCACAATAATGTAGTTCCAAGTTCTATGGTTATGGTTTGTGTCCTATGGAAGTAGCCCCAATCAGAGACTGATGAGAATCACTTTCATTGAAAGGGGTTGCGAAGATTCCAAAAAACTACGAGTTTCCTGAAATCTCAGGAAACATTTTTTCTCCCAATCTTTATGATACTTCCATTTAATGATCAGAACACCAATCCCACTGGGCTCACCAAATTTCGTTCTTCTAGGTTAAACCGTTCCTTTGCAGTAACCGTTTTCATGGTTAGGTTTCACTCTGTTTTCTCCTATATGGATACATGTAGTTGGAACTCTAAATCAGACACGGTTTGTGCTAGCTCTTTGCAACTTGGCAAAATAATGTAGTTCCAAGTTCTATCGCTATGGTTTGTGTCCTATGGAAGTAGCCCCAAGCAGAGACTGACGAGAATCACTTTCATTGAAAGGGGTTGCAAGCTTCCAAAAAAGTACGAGTTTCCTGAAATCATCAAATATTTTTTCACCCAATCTTGATGATACTTGCAGGTAATGATCAGTACACCAATCCCACTTGGCTCACCACATTTCGTTCTTCTAGGTTAAACCATTCCTTTGCAGTAACCGTTTTCATGTTTAGGTTTCACTCTGTTTTCTCCTATATGGATACATGTAGTTGGAACTCTAAATCAAACACGGTTTGTGCTAGCTCTTTGAAACTTGGCACAATAATGTAGTTCCAAGTTCTATGGCTATGGTTTGTGTCCGATGGAAGTAGCCCCAAGCAGAGACTGACGAGAATCACTTTCATTGAAAGGGGTTGCCAAGCTTCCAAAAAGCTACGAGTTTCCTGAAATCGCAGCAAACATTTTTTCACCCATTCTTGATGATACTTACATTTAATGATCAGTACACCAATCCCACTAGGCTCACCAAATTTCATTCTTCTAGGTTAAACCATTCCTTTGCAGTAACCGTTTTCATGTTTAGGTTTCACTCTGTTTTCTCCTATATGGATACATGTAGTTGGAACTCTAAATCAAACACGGTTTGTGCTAGCTCTTTGAAACTAGGCACAATAATGTAGTTCCAAATTCTATCGCGATGGTTTGTTTCCTATTGAAGTAGCCCCAAGCAGAGACTGACGAGAATCACATTCATTGAAAGGGGTTGCAAAGCTTCCAAAAAAATACGAGTTTCCTGAAATCTCAGCAAACATTTTTTCACCCAATCTTGATGATACTTGCAGGTAATGATCAGTACACCAGTCCCACTTGGCTCTCCAAATTTCGTTCTTCTAGGTTAAACCATTCCTTTGCAGTAACCGTTTTCATGTTTAGGTTTCACTGTGTTTTCTCCTATATGGATACATGTAGTTGGAACTCTAAATCAAACACGGTTTGTGCTAGCTCTTTGAAACTTGGCACAATAATGGAGTTCCAAGTTCTATGGCTATCGTTTGTGTCCTATGGAAGTAGCCCCAAGCACAGACTGACGAGAATCACTTTCATTGAAAGGGGTTGCCAAGCTTCCAAAAAACTACGAGTTTCCTTAAATCTCAGCAAACATTTTTTCACCCAATCTTGATGATACTTACATTTAATGATCAGTACACCAGTACCACTTGGCTGACCAAGTTTCGTTCTTCTAGGTTTAACCGTTCCTTTGCAGTAACCGTTTTCATGTTTAGGTTTCACTCTGTTTTCTCCTATATGGATACATGTAGTTGGAACTCTAAATCAAACACGGTTTGTGCTAGCTCTTTGAAACTTGGCACAATAATGTTGTTCCAAGTTCTATCGCTATGGTTTCTGTCCTATGAAAGTAGCCCTAAGCAGAGACTGATGAGAATCACTTTCATTGAAAGGGGTTGCAAGCTTCCAAAAAAGTACGAGTTTCCTGAAATCATCAAACATTTTTTCACCCAATCTTGATGATACTTGCAGGTAATGATCAGTGCACCAGTCCCACTTGGCTCACCAAATTTCGTTCTTCTAGGTTAAACCATTCCTTTGCAGTAACCGTTTTCATGTTTAGGTTTCACTCTGTTTTCTCCTATATGGATACATGTAGTTGGAACTCTAAATCAAACACGGTTTGTGCTAGCTCTTTGAAACTTGGCACAATAATGTAGTTCCAAGTTCTATGGCTATGGTTTGTGTCCTATGGAAGTAGCCCCAAGCAGAGACTGACGAGAATCACTTTCATTGAAAGGGGTTGCCAAGCTTCCAAAAAACTACGAGTTTCCTGAAATCTCAGCAAACATTTTTTCACCCATTCTTGATGATACTTGCAGGTAATGATCAGTACACCAATCCCACTATGCTCACCAAATTTCGTTCTTCTAGGTTAAACCATTCCTTTGCAGTAACCGTTTTCATGTTTAGGTTTCACTCTGTTTTCTCCTATATGGATACATGTAGTTGGAACTCTAAATCAAACACGGTTTGTGCTAGCTCTTTGAAACTAGGCACAATAATGTAGTTCCAAATTCTATCACGATGGTTTGTTTCCTATTGAAGTAGCCCCAAGCAGAGACTGACGAGAATCACATTCATTGAAAGGGGTTGCAAAGCTTCCAAAAAAATACGAGTTTCCTGAAATCTCAGCAAACATTTTTTCACCCAATCTTGATGATACTTGCAGGTAATGATCAGTACACCAGTCCCACTTGGCTCTCCAAATTTCGTTCTTCTAGGTTAAACCATTCCTTTGCAGTAACCGTTTTCATGTTTAGGTTTCACTGTGTTTTCTCCTATATGGATACATGTAGTTGGAACTCTAAATCAAACACGGTTTGTGCTAGCTCTTTGAAACTTGGCACAATAATGGAGTTCCAAGTTCTATGGCTATCGTTTGTGTCCTATGGAAGTAGCCCCAAGCACAGACTGACGAGAATCACTTTCATTGAAAGGGGTTGCCAAGCTTCCAAAAAACTACGAGTTTCCTGAAATCTCAGCAAACATTTTTTCACCCAATCTTGATGATACTTACATTTAATGATCAGTACACCAATCCCACTGGGCTCACAAAATTTCGTTCTTCTAGGTTTAAACCGTTCCTTTGCAGTAACCGTTTTCATGTTTAGGTTTCACTCTGTTTTCTCCGATATGGATACATGTAGTTGGAACTCTAAATCAAACACGGTTTGTGCTAGCTCTTTGAAACTTGGCACAATAATGTAGTTCCAAGTTCTATCGCTATGGTTTCTGTCCTATGAAAGTAGCCCTAAGCAGAGACTGATGAGAATCACTTTCATTGAAAGGGGTTGCAAGCTTCCAAAAAAGTACGAGTTTCCTGAAATCATCAAACATTTTTTTCACCCAATCTTGATGATACTTGCAGGTAATGATCAGTGCACCAGTCCCACTTGGCTCACCAAATTTCGTTCTTCTAGGTTAAACCATTCCTTTGCAGTAACCGTTTTCATGTTAGGTTTCACTCTGTTTTTTCCTATATGGATACATGTAGTTGGAACTCTAAATCAAACACGGTTTGTGCTAGCTCTTTGAAACTTGGCACAATAATGTAGTTCCAAGTTCTATGGCTATGGTTTGTGTCCTATGGAAGTAGCCCCAAGCAGAGACTGACGAGAATCACTTTCATTGAAAGGGGTTGCCAAGCTTCCAAAAACTATGAGTTTCCTGAAATCTCAGCAAACATTTTTTCACCCATTCTTGATGATACTTGCAGGTAATGATCAGTACACCAATCCCACTTCCCTCACCAAATTTCGTTCTTCTAGGTTAAACCATTCCTTTGCAGTAACCGTTTTCATGTTTAGGTTTCACTCTGTTTTCTCCTATATGGATACATGTAGTTGGAACTCTAAATCAAACACGGTTTGTGCTAGCTCTTTGAAACTAGGCACAATAATGTAGTTCCAAATTCTATCGCGATGGTTTGTGTCCTATTGAAGTAGCCCCAAGCAGAGACTGACGAGAATCACTTTCATTGAAAGGGGTTGCAAAGCTTCCAAAAAAATACGAGTTTCCTGAAATCTCAGCAAACATTTTTTCACCCAATCTTGATGATACTTGCAGGTAATGATTAGTACACCAGTCCCACTTGGCTCTCCAAATTTCGTTCTTCTAGGTTAAACCATTCCTTTGCAGTAACCGTTTTCATGTTTAGGTTTCACTCTGTTTTCTCCTATATGGATACATGTAGTTGGAACTCTAAATCAGACACGGTTTGTGCTAGCTCTTTGCAATTTGGCAAAATAATGTAGTTCCAAGTTCTATCGCTATGGTTTGTGTCCTATGGAAGTAGCCCCAAGCAGAGACTGACGAGAATCACTTTCATTGAAAGGGGGTTGCCAATCTTCCAAAAACTACGAGTTTCCTGAAATCTCAGCAAACATTTTTTCTCCCAATCTTTATGATACTTCCATTTAATGATCAGTACACCAATCCCACTGGGGCTCACAAAATTTCGTTCTTCTAGGTTAAACCGTTCCTTTGCAGTAACCGTTTTTCATGTTTAGGTTTTCACTCTGTTTTCTCCTATATGGATACATGTAGTTGGAACTGTAAATCAAACACGTTTTGTCCTAGCTCTTTGAAACTTCGCAAAATAATGTAGTTCCAAGTTCTATGGCTATGGTTTGTGTCCTATGGAAGTAGCCCCAAGCAGAGACTGATGAGAATCACTTTCATTGAACGGGGTTGCCAAGCTTCCAAAAAAGTACGAGTTTCCTGAAATCATCAAACATTTTTTCATCCAATCTTGATGATACTTGCAGGTAATGATCAGTACAGCATTCCCACTTGGATCACCAAATTTCGTTCTTATAGGTTAAACCATTTCCTTTGCAGTAACCGTTTTCAGGTTTAGGTTTCTCTCTGTTTTCTCCTATATGGATACATGTAGTTGGAACTCTAAATCAAACACGGTTTGTGCTAGCTCTTTGAAACTTGGCACAATAATGTAGTCCCAAGTTCTATGGCTATGGTTGTGTCCTATGGAATTAGCCCCAAGCAGAGACTGATGTGAATCCCTTTCATTGAAAGGGGTTGCAAGCTTCCAAAAAAGTACGAGTTTCCTGAAATCATCAAACATTTTTTCACCCAATCTTGATGATACTTGCAGGTAATGATCAGTACAGCATTCCCACTTGGCTCACCAAATTTTCGTTCTTCTAGGTTAAACCATTCCTTTGCAGTAACCGTTTTCATATTTAGGTTTCACTCTGTTTTCTCCTATATGGATACATGCAGTTGGAACTCTAAATCAAACACGGTTTGTGCTAGCTCTTTGAAACTTGGCACAATAATGTAGTTCCAAGTTCTATGGCTATCCTTTGTGTCCTATGGAAGTAGCCCCAAGCAGAGACTGACGAGAATCACTTTCATTGAAAGGGGTTGCCAAGCTTCCAAAAAAACTACGAGTTTCCTGGAAATCTCAGCAAACATTTTTTTCACCCAATCTTGATGATACTTCCATTAAATGATCAGCACACCAATCCCACTAGGTTCACCAAATTTCGTTCTTCTAAGTTAAACCATTCCTTTGCAGTAAACCGTTTTCATGTTTAGGTTTCACTCTGTTTTCTCCTACATGGATACATGTATTTGGAACTCTAAAATCAAACACAGTTTGTGCTATCCCTTTGAAAGTTGCCACAATAATGTAGTTCCAAGTTCTATGGCTATGGTTTGTGTCCTATGGAAGTAGCCCCAAGCAGAGACTGACGAGAATCACATTCATTGAAAGGGTTGCCAAGCTTCCAAAAAACTACGAGTTTCCTGAAATCTCAGCAAACATTTTTTTCACCCAATCTTGATGATACTTGCAGGTAATGATCAGTAGACCAGTCAAAGTTGGCTGACCAAAATTTCGTTCTTTCTAGGTTAAACCGTTCCTTTGCAGTAACCGTTTTCATGTTTAGGTTTCACTCTGTTTTCTCCTATATGGATACATGTAGTTGGAACTCTAAATCAGACACGGTTTGTGCTAGCTCTTTGCAATTTGGCAAATAATGTAGTTCCAAGTTCTATCGCTATGGTTTGTGTCCTATGGAAGTAGCCCAAGCAGAGACTGACGAGAATCACTTTCATTGAAAGGGGTTGCCAATCTTCCAAAAAACTACGAGTTTCCTGAAATCTCAGCAAACATTTTTTCTCCCAATCTTTATGATACTTCCATTTTAATGATCAGTACACCAATCCCACTGGGCTCACAAAAATTTCGTTCTTCTAGGTTAAACCGTTCCTTTGCAGTAACCGTTTTCATGTTTAGGTTTCACTCTGTTTTCTCCTATATGGATACATGTAGTTGGAACTCTAAATCAAACACGTTTTGTCCTAGCTCTTTGAAACTTCGCAAAATAATGTAGTTCCAAGTTCTATGGCTATGGTTTGTGTCATATGGAAGTAGCCCCAAGCAGAGACTGATGAGAATCACTTTCATTGAACGGGGTTGCCAAGCTTCCAAAAAAGTACGAGTTTCCTGAAATCATCAAACATTTTTTCATCCAATCTTGATGATACTTGCAGGTAATGATCAGTACAGCATTCCCACTTGGCTCACCAAATTTCGTTCTTATAGGTTAAAACCATTCCTTTGCAGTAACCGTTTTCATGTTTAGGTTTCTCTCTGTTTTCTCCTATATGGATACATGTAGTTGGAACTCTAAATCAAACACGGTTTGTGCTAGCTCTTTGAAACTTGGCACAATAATGTAGTCCCAAGTTCTATGGCTATGGTTTGTGTCCTATGGAATTAGCCCCAAGCAGAGACTGATGTGAATCCCTTTCATTGAAAGGGGTTGCAAGCTTCCAAAAAAGTACGAGTTTCCTGAAATCATCAAACATTTTTTCACCCAATCTTGATGATACTTGCAGGTAATGATCAGTACAGCATTCCCACTTGGCTCACCAAATTTCGTTCTTCTAGGTTAAACCATTCCTTTGCAGTAACCGTTTTCATATTTAGGTTTCACTCTGTTTTCTCCTATATGGATACATGCAGTTGGAACTCTAAATCAAAACACGGTTTGTGCTAGCTCTTTGAAACTTGGCACACTAATGTAGTTCCAAGTTCTATGGCTATCGTTTGTGTCCTATGGAAGTAGCCCCAAGCAGAGACTGATGAGAATCCCTTTCATTGAAAGGGTTGCCAAGCTTCCAAAAAACTACGAGTTTCCTGAAATCTCAGCAAACATTTTTTCACCCAATCTTGATGATACTTCCATTAAATGATCAGCACACCAATCCCACTAGGTTCACCAAATTTCGTTCTTCTAAGTTAAACCATTCCTTTGCAGTAACCGTTTTCATGTTTAGGTTTCACTCTGTTTTCTCCTATATGGATACATGTATTTGGAACTCTAAATCAAACACAGTTTGTGCTATCCCTTTGAAAGTTGGCACAATAATGCAGTTCCAAGTTCTATGGCTATGGTTTGTGTCCTATGGAAGTAGCCCCAAGCAGAGACTGACGAGAATCACATTCATTGAAAGGGTTGCCAAGCTTCCAAAAACTACGAGTTTCCTGAATCTCAGCAAACATTTTTTTCACCCAATCTTGATGATACTTGCAGGTAATGATCAGTAGACCAGTCAAACTTGGCTGACCAAATTTCGTTCTTCTAGGTTAAACCGTTCCTTTGCAGTAACCGTTTTCATGTTTAGGTTTTCACTCTGTTTTTTCCTATATGGATACATGTAGTTGGAACTCTAAATCAAACATGGTTTGTTCTAGCTCTTTGAAATGTGGCACAATAATGTAGTTTCCAAGTTCTATGGCTATGGTTTGTGTCCTACGGAAGTAGCCCCAAGCAGAGACTGACGAGAATCACTTTCATTGAAAGGGTTGCCAAGGCTTCCAAAAAACTACGAGTTTCCACAAATCTCAGCAAAACATTTTTTCTCCCAATTCTATGATACTTCTATTTAATGATCAGTACAGCATTCCCACTTGGCTCACCAAATTTCGTTCTTCTAGGTTAAACCGTTCCTTTGCAGTAACCGTTTTCATGGTTAGGTTTCACTCTGTTTTCTCCTATATGGATACATGTAGTTGGAACTCTAAATCAGACACGGTTTGTGCTAGCTCTTTGCAACTTGGCAAAATAATGTAGTTCCTAGTTATATCGCTATGGTTTGTGTCCTATGGAAGTAGCCCCAATCAGAGACTGATGAGAATCACTTTCATTGAAAGGGGTTGCGAAGCTTCCAAAAAACTACGAGTTTCCTGAAATCTCAGGAAACATTTTTTCTCCCAATCTTTATGATACTTCCATTTAGTGATCAGTACACCAATCCCACAGGGCTCACCAAATTTCGTTCTTCTAGGTTAAACCGTTCCTTTGCAGGAACCGTTTCATGGTTAGGTTTCACTCCGTTTTCTCCTATATGGATACATGTAGTTGGAACTCTAAATCAAACACGTTTTGTGCTAGCTCTTTGATACTTCCTAAAATAATGTAGTTCCAAGTTCTATGGCTGTGGTTTGTGTCCTATGGAAGTAGCCCCAAGCAGAGACTGATGAGAATCACTTTCATTGAAAGGGGTTGCCAAGCTTCCAAAAAAGTACGAGTTTCCTGAAATCATCAAACATTTTTTCATCCAATCTTGATGATACTTGCAGGTAATGATCAGTACAGCATTCCCACTTGGCTCACCAAATTTGTTCTTCTAGGTTAAACCATTCCTTTGCAGTAACCGTTTTCATATTTAGGTTTCACTCTGTTTCTCCTATATGGATACATGCAGTTGGAACTCTAAATCAAACACGGTTTGTGCTAGCTCTTTGAAACTTGGCACAATAATGTAGTTCCAAGTTCTATGGCTATCGTTTGTGTCCTATGGAAGTAGCCCCAAGCAGAGACTGATGAGAATCACTTTCATTGAAAGGGGTGCCAAGCTTCCAAAAAACTACGAGTTTCCTGAAATCTCAGCAAACATTTTTTCACCCAATCTTGATGATACTTCCATTAAATGATCAGCACACCAATCCCACTAGGTTCACCAAATTTCGTTCTTCTAAGTTAAACCATTCCTTTGCAGTAACCGTTTTCATGTTTAGGTTTCACTCTGTTTTCTCCTATATGGATACATGTATTTGGAACTCTAAATCAAACACAGTTTGTGCTATCCTTTGAAAGTTGGCACAATAATGCAGTTCCAAGTTCTATGGCTATGGTTTGTGTCCTATGGAAAGTAGCCCCAAGCAGAGACTGACGAGAATCACATTCATTGAAAGGGTTGCCAAGCTTCCAAAAAACTACGAGTTTCCTGAAATCTCAGCAAACATTTTTTTTCACCCAATCTTGATGATACTTGCAGGTAATGATCAGTAGACCAGTCAAACTTGGCTGACCAAAATTTCGTTCTTCTAGGTTAAACCGTTCCTTTGCAGTAACCGTTTTCATGTTTAGGTTTCACTCTGTTTTCTCCTATATGGATACATGTAGTTGGAACTCTAAATCAAACATGGTTTGTTCTAGCTCTTTGAAATGTGGCACAATAATGTAGTTCCAAGTTCTATGGCTATGGTTTGTGTCCTACGGAAGTAGCCCCAAGCAGAGACTGACGAGAATCACTTTCATTGAAAGGGTTGCCAAGCTTCCAAAAAACTACGAGTTTCCACAAATCTCAGCAAAACATTTTTTTCTCCCAATTCTATGATACTTCTATTTAATGATCAGTACAGCATTCCCACTTGGCTCACCAAATTTCGTTCTTCTAGGTTAAACCGTTCCTTTGCAGTAACCGTTTTCATGGTTAGGTTTCACTCTGTTTTCTCCTATATGGATACATGTAGTTGGAACTCTAAATCAGACACGGTTTGTGCTAGCTCTTTGCAACTTGGCAAATAATGTAGTTCCAAGTTCTATCGCTATGGTTTGTGTCCTATGGAAGTAGCCCCAAGCAGAGACTGACGAGAATCACTTTCATTGAAAGGGGTTGCAAGCTTCCAAAAAAGTACGAGTTTCCTGAAATCATCAAACATTTTTTCACCCAATCTTGATGATACTTGCAGGTAATGATCAGTACACCAATCCCACTTGGCTCACCAAATTTCGTTCTTCTAGGTTAAACCATTCCTTGCAGTAACCGTTTTCATGTTTAGGTTTCACTCTGTTTTCTCCTATATGGATACATGTAGTTGGAACTCTAAATCAAACACGGTTTGTGCTAGCTCTTTGAAACTTGGCACAATAATGTAGTTCCAAGTTTCTATGGCTATGGTTTGTGTCCGATGGAAGTAGCCCCAAGCAGAGACTGACGGAGAATCACTTTCATTGAAAGGGGTTGCCAAGCTTCCAAAAAAGCTACGAGTTTCCTGAAATCGCAGCAAACATTTTTTCACCCATTCTTGATGATACTTACATTTAATGATCAGTACACCAATCCCACTAGGCTCACCAAATTTCATTCTTCTAGGTTAAACCATTCCTTTGCAGTAACCGTTTTCATGTTTAGGTTTCACTCTGTTTTCTCCTATATGGATACATGTAGTTGGAACTCTAAATCAAACACGGTTTGTGCTAGCTCTTTTGAAACTAGGCACAATAATGTAGTTCCAAATTCTATCGCGATGGTTTGTTTCCTATTGAAGTAGCCCCAAGCAGAGACTGACGAGAATCACATTCATTGAAAGGGGTTGCAAAGCTTCCAAAAAAATACGAGTTTCCTGAAATCTCAGCAAACATTTTTTTCACCCAATCTTGATGATACTTGCAGGTAATGATCAGTACACCAGTCCCACATGGCTCTCCAAATTTCGTTCTTCTAGGTTAAACCATTCCTTTGCAGTAACCGTTTTCATGTTTAGGTTTCACTGTGTTTTCTCCTATATGGATACATGTAGTTGGAACTCTAAATCAAACACGGTTTGTGCTAGCTCTTTGAAACTTGGCACAATAATGGAGTTCCAAGTTCTATGGCTATCGTTTGTGTCCTATGGAAGTAGCCCCAAGCACAGACTGACGAGAATCACTTTCATTGAAAGGGGTTGCCAAGCTTCCAAAAACTACGAGTTTCCTGAAATCTCAGCAAACATTTTTTCACCCAATCTTGATGATACATACATTTAATGATCAGTACACCAGTACCACTTGGCTGACCAAGTTTCGTTCTTCTAGGTTTAACCGTTCCTTTGCAGTAACCGTTTTCATGTTTTAGGTTTCACTCTGTTTTCTCCTATATGGATACATGTAGTTGGAACTCTAAATCAAACACGGTTTGTGCTAGCTCTTTGAAACTTGGCACAATAATGTAGTTCCAAGTTCTATCGCTATGGTTTCTGTCCTATGAAAGTAGCCCTAAGCAGAGACTGATGAGAATCACTTTCATTGAAAGGGGTTGCAAGCTTCCAAAAAAGTACGAGTTTCCTGAAATCATCAAACATTTTTCACCCAATCTTGATGATACTTGCAGGTAATGATCAGTGCACCAGTCCCACTTAGCTCACCAAATTTCGTTCTTCTAGGTTAACCATTCCTTTGCAGTAACCGTTTTCATGTTTAGGTTTCACTCTGTTTTCTCCTATATGGATACATGTAGTTGGAACTCTAAATCAAACACGGTTTGTACTAGCTCTTTGAAACTTGGCACAATAATGTAGTTCCAAGTTCTATGGCTATGGTTTGTGTCCTATGGAAGTAGCCCCAAGCAGAGACTGACGAGAATCACTTTCATTGAAAGGGGTTGCCAAGCTTCCAAAAAACTACGAGTTTCCTGAAATCTCAGCAAACATTTTTTCACCCATTCTTGATGATACTTGCAGGTAATGATCAGTACACCAATCCCACTATGCTCACCAAATTTCGTTCTTCTAGGTTAAACCATTCCTTTGCAGTAACCGTTTTCATGTTTAGGTTTCACTCTGTTTTCTCCTATATGGATACATGTATTTGGAACTCTAAATCAAACGCCGTTTGTGCTAGCTCTTTAAAACGTGGCACAATAATGTAGTTCCAAGTTCTATGGTTATGGTTTGTGTCCTATGGAAGTAGCCCCAATCAGAGACTGATGAGAATCACTTTCATTGAAGGGGTTGCGAAGATTCCAAAAAACTACGAGTTTCCTGAAATCTCAGGAAACATTTTTTCTCCCAATCTTTATGATACTTCTATTTAATGATCAGAACACCAATCCCACTGGCTCACCAAATTTCGTTCTTCTAGGTTAAACCGTTCCTTTGCAGTAACCGTTTTCATGGTTAGGTTTCACTCTGTTTTCTCCTATATGGATACATGTAGTTGGAACTCTAAATCAGACACGGTTTGTGCTAGCTCTTTGC
>NW_027552266.1:0-33188 GCF_045843805.1 Urocitellus parryii
TCCAATGCTTACATTATATTGAATACTTATTTAAAATTAATTTTTAATAATTTTGAAATGTAGTAACTATTAAAAGCATAATCATAACACGTTTTGGATGATAGCTATGTGCCAGGCATTATCTAAGCACTTTACAGATAATCCTTAGTTTTATGAAGTAGATTGAGTTAAACCCCCATTTTTTTAATGAGGAAAATGAGACAAATTAAAATTTGCCCAAGGGTACACATTTAGCCCGTGGTAAAGCTGGAGTTCGAACCCAAAGGACTGTGCAGACAGAAAGGAGAAATAAAGGGATGGTTTCAAATGTGGACAGAGCAATCTTACTTAGGGAGGTAGTTATTAGGATTCCTCACATCCTTCCTCTTTCTTCGAAGTCCTCACTTTCCTGTGTGCTCTTCATCTTCAGGCTCAAGGTTTATTGAGTTTAACCTTGCCAAATGGGGCTTCACTCATAGGCAGAGTAGGAGTGGCTCAGATCCAGACAGACAAGGGCCCCGTTGTGGCTCTACATGAGCATGCCCTGGGTGGAATTCTGGGTTCTCTGGGTGATCAGGAATTCATAATTTCCAGGGATCCATTCTACTTACACCAGTGATTTCCAAAAGGGGAAAAAAATCCTACCAGTGCTTTGTCTCTGTCCACAGGGCACCCATAGTTGCTAAAAGTAGTTTTGCGCATGTGCTGCCTGTTTTAGAAGGCATCAGGCTCAGAATGGGTGACAAGTTCCACCTCTTCCCTAGCCCTTGTCTCTGCTGTACAATTTGAGGGTTCTGTCAGGTTCTGATATTCACATAAGCTATTTGAAGCCTCAGTTGGTTAATTCTCATTATACTTTTATTTCCTACAAACTTTTTCTTTGCAGTTTATTTCTATATTTGCTAATCAACCCTCCTCAACTGAAATTTCAGCCCCAAATAGTATAAAGTTATGTCTTTACTAAATTCGTTAGTCATTTTTTTTCCTTATTATTCCCTAAACAATGAAGCAGACACTGTTTACATAGCCTTTGTACTGTATTGTGTACTATAAATGACATAGAGATGATTTAAAGTATACAGTAGGATGTAGTAGTTAGATTAGATGCAAATGCTGCATCATTTGTAGAAGGGAATTGGGTATCTCCAGGTTTTGGTTTTTGAGGGTGGGTCCCAAAATCAACCCTCCATGGATACCTGTTGAGGACAGTTGTCACCTTGTTAAATTAGGTACAAGGATGTGACCCCCCTGGCTAGATTTATACATGAATTCCTTCTGTGTCCATAATGTATCTGTTCCCCCCACCATGGAAAATCTAAGGAGACAATTTTTTATGGGTAGTCTAATAGACCTTTAATCTAGATGATTCCAGCTGGCATATTCTTGAGTGAGTATAAAAAATAACTGAAAGAAAAAATGATGGACAATTTGGCCACAAGTACCTGAAGATGAAAACCAAAGAAACAAAAAGCACAAAACTGAATTGGTCCTCACCCAAAGGGGTCCAGGACATCTGACATTACTTTCTTTCTCTCATGGCTTTTGTGCTTCCTCTTAGTCCAGCCTGTATAAATTTCAATGCTAATACGATTACTTGTATCACTAGTTATAACCACTTTCTGTAAAGTGCAGGAATAACCGTAATGAATTTTACCTGTGCTAATTAGATTTCTAAATGTTTCTGTTTATTTATATTCTATGCCTGGGAGCTGTTACATTTTGAAGATAATAACAGAATTATCCATTTGTTTGATGGTACATTATATGATGTCATTGCTGGAACAGCCAACACTGTGCCACACCAACCTGCACTCACCATCCTCCTTCCACGAGAGAGCTATTTTAATAGAGCATGATAGAGCAATTTCACTCTTGTGTGACTGGCATGAAATGGAATGGTTTGAGCTATTACCATCTATTTCTAATTTGATACTACCGTCCTCCTTTCAGTTTTTATATAGTTTTAAAAAATTGAACACACAAATTGTAAATAGCCTCTCATAATGTGGATTATAAAAGTGAGCATGGAGAAGCATAAAAATAGACCACATTGTTGGCAATAATCATAGACACAGGGATATGAGCTTTTGCTTAATACCAGGGTTATATTTCAAATTCTAGCACAGGGGCTTTCATGGAATGAAGACTCACTGTGTGCTAAATACTGTATTAAACCTCAATTGACACTTCCTCTCTTATTATTCTACATCAATTATAAGAAAACTGAAATTCAGAGAATTTAATTGGTCTGCTCAAATTACTGTTTTTAAGCAATTTTAAATTTTTAATAATTTTAAATCAGATGTACTGATTCTGTACTTTAGCCTTCCAAGTGCTTTCTGATGGGATCAATACAATTTTGTTGTAAAAAGAGACTTTTAAATTGTATTTTTATGAGGATCCAAGAATGAGATGTTCTTTTTATAGCATCAAAGCAAATTTATTTTAGTAGATACATAAAAACATATAATTATACAGACTTTTTTTCAATATACATTCTAAAAGAATTAAATCTGGTTAATCATATTTATCTCTGAAAACATCCATTCTGTATTGTGAAAATATTCAAAGTCCTTAGTTTTTGAAAAATAAGGTGTACTATCATTATCTGTAGACATCCTTCTATACAATAGCACACCAAAACCTCTTACTCTTGTGATTCAGGCTCTCCCTAGCACTTCATCTCCTTTTCTCCGCTTCCTCTGGTAGCTACCATTCCACTATTAACTTCTATGAGGTCAACTTTTTTAAGATTCACATATGAGTGAAATCATGTGGTCCTTATCTTTTGGGCTCATTTCATTTAACATAGTCATGTTCATTTTTATCCATGCTCTTGTAAATGATAAGATTTTTATTATCATGGCTGGATAGTATTCCATGATGCATGTGGACTACATTTTCCTTATCCTTTCATCAGTTGATGGAAACGTAAGTTATTTTGATTGATTGATTGATTGATTGATTGATTTTGGCTATTGTAAATAGTGCTATAACAAGTATTTCTTTGTTTTACAGTTTCATTTCCTTTGGAAATACAACTACTACTAGTGGAACTGCTGGAGCATATAGTAGTTCTATTTTTAATTTTGTGAGAAATCGCCATACTGTTTTCCTTAATTCCTGTACTAATTTACATTCCTAATTTACATTTTCCTTAATGCCTGTATTAATTTACATTCTATACAATAGCACACCAAAACCTCTTACTCTTGTGATTCAGGCTACTGACAGTGTGCGGGAGTTCTCTTTCCCAAGTCTTCACCAGCACTTGCTATCTTCTTTCTTTGGAAGTAACCATTCTTACTGAAGTAAAGGTGATACTTCATTGTGGTTTCAATTTGCATTTCCCTGATGACTAGTGATATTGAGCATTTTATCATATACCTGTTGGCCCTTTGTATGTCCTCTTTTGCAATATTTCCATGTAAAGACTTATATAGAAAGTATTTTGTGGTCTACTGCCCACTTTGAAAGCTTGATTTTTTTTAAATATTTTTTTTAGTTGTAGTTGGGCACAATATCTCTATTTTTATGTGGTGCTGAGGATCAAGCCCAGTGCCTCACACGTGCAACTCAGGCACTCTACCAATGAGCTACAGCCCCAGCCTCCACTTTTAAATATTTTTTTAAAAATTATTTTTGTTCTTGAGATTTTGAGTTCCTTATATGTTCTGAATAATAACCCCTTATCAGAAACAGTTTGTAAATATTTTCTCCCATTCTACAGTTTATATATTCAATCTTTTGATTATTTCCTTTATTGAGCAGAAGGTTTTTCTTTTACCTTAATTACATTTCTCTAACTGTGCTTTTGTTGACCATGCTTTTTGGGTCTTGTCCAAAAAGTCATTTGCCCATTTCAATGTCCTAAAGCATTTCTCCTATATTTTCATCTATTAAAAATGGACCACATTGTTGGCAATAATCAGAAACACAGGAATATGAGCTTTTACTTAATCCAAGGGTCATATTTCAAATTCAAGTTTCATAGTCTGTAAGCCTTTAAATCATAGTTAGTTGATTTTTGTAAATGGTAAGATATAAGGGTCTAGTTTTGTTCTATATATGTGGACAGCAAATTTTCCCTGCACTGTTTTTTTTTTGAAACATCTGCTTTTTCTCCATTGCGTATTCTTATCAATTATATTAAAAATTAGATGGCTACAGATGTGTGGGTTTACTAGGCTCTCTGTTCTGTTTTATTGGTCTATATTTCTGTTTTCATTTCAATACATGTTGCTCTGGTTACCACAGCCATTTCTTCAAATATATAGATTAAGTATAGAGCATTAAGCATAATGGATAGTGGTATGATTAAAGAATCAAGTTAACACAGGTGAAAAGATGGATGTATAATTAATACAGTTTAGCAGTTTAGGATAAATGGTTGTATAAATCGATACAATCCAAAGTACTTAACCTAGTTCCTAGCACATGATAGATATGTGATAAAATTTTGAGCAGTTAAAATGAATTTTTGATGATTCATTTTATCTGTAAATAATTTTTTGAGAGCTCTGGATGTTCTGGGTATGCCTCCCTCAACTACTTAGTCTCTTCTCTGAATAGGTGTAAACTCTTCAGTTATACTGGTTGGTATCTCCAAAACAATGTTTCCTTTTTAATTGATCAATTAATTAATTGATTAATTATTTTTTTTATCTTGAAAATTCCACTCTCTTTAGGGAAAGTTTTGTCACAGAATTAATGTGGAATTCTTTGACAAAACACTTGACTTCCAGTTGTTTTTTTTTAACCCATGAGATCTATCAAGTTTCTAATTTTTCCTGATTCCTCATCTTTCCAGCAAAGCTCTGTGATTATATCTGCAAGAAATTTCCAAATATTATGCACAACCCATTTTCAGAAACACATTCAGACCCAAAAGGAATGTTTTATGGATAATTTGTAAATTTTGCCTCTCATTTAGGAGTCAGAAATGGGAAATTTGAAATTCAATTCAATATTCTTATTGTATAAACATCTTCAGATACGAATAATAATGATTAAGGACCTATTCTAATTTATGTAAGAAGGTTTCTCAGGTACATTTGTATTTGTTCTGTGCATTCTGTGATTTAACTCTTGAAATTACAACATAAAATAGTCATTACTGTCCACATTTATATTTAAACCATGCAACTAAGACTAAGAAGGAATGATCTAGATGAAGAAAATTATGAAGATTTATTATAGGACATAAGATCCAAATTAAAAGATGTAACATGCTCTAGCAAAATGCTCTTAACAGATTTTGTGAAATGTTCTTGCTCCTTAAATACATGTCACATAAAACACAATGAGTATTTCAGAGCATTTTGTTAGGCATTAATTATTTAATTTTTTGTGTATGTCATTATGGTAATTAATCAGCAGATTGTTGAAAAATAAGGGACTATGTTGGATGATCACTGGGGCATCCCATATGCCTACTGTGTCTTTGTCACAGACAAAATCATTTGATTGCCTACTAAGTGACATAGATGTCCCCAATTTGACCTGTTGTACTATTTCACAGGTTTAGATGTGTTTTAGTCTGTATACTGCAACATTCAACTAATATCTGCCAAATTCCTATAACTGTGCTAAGTGTTATGGATAACTCATAGAGTTAAAAGAATTTTTATTCTAAAGTCCAGTTTATACTCTGTTTAAAGCATAGTAGAACATTCATGTGGCTCAGTATCAAACAGTATGAAAGTGTTTTCATTACAAATATTTTTTTTTCCTATCCCTCTTTACTGCTCTCCTCACAAGTTATCAAGTATCTTGTTTCTTAAATTGGCACCCCAGGTAACTCTCTCATCCTTTTCATAGCCAAAAGGAAGCTTTAACATCATTTCTAAAGGATGAACCTCAATTCCATTGAATTGGCTCCTACCTTGTTATTCAAAGGTCCCATTGTCTGTGTAGCATTATTTACCTCATAACATCCCTGTATCTTTCTACTTTTCAGGAAGCGTCATTTTCTAAAGCAAATTGATATTTTAAAACATAAAAAATGATAATTTTATTGGCGGTGACTTCAAATTGGTTTATATTATGATATTATTATATATTAATGATACTCACAACTTACAATGAGTATGAGCAGAAACCAACAATCGCAAAAGCTGATACATACTTTATTTTTGTCCTTGGGACCTGATGATTCTTTGATGTCTGCTCAGTCTTTTCTAGAAAACTCCTTTATCTCCAGGCAATATTGTAACTGAAAGCTCAGTCTTTGTCCCCAATGCCAATTAACGCCAATTTAATAATGAACACCAGCTTTTGAGAAAAAAGAAAATGAAGCTTTATTGCTTTGCTAGCAAAGGAGAAACACAGGGGTCTCCTGTCCCAAAGGCTGTGACCCTCCCCATCAAGAGGGACAGGGGAATGTTTTAAAGGACCTCTTCAAGGGTTACATTCCAGATGTGCTCTGGTAGGGGATTCCAGGGGAATCTTGATGCCCTGTTAGGATTTACTTGTTAATTTGGGAGACATTCACTTCCTACATTGTCCGTGGGTATCTCCTTCCTGTAGAAGGTGTGTTCAAGGACAATTAACTTGGGGAAGAAAAGATAACACTATCTCCCTAAACTTGTTAGGGAGAGGAAAGGGGAGAAGTGTGGGGGGAAAACAAACAAACAAACTTGTTCTTTTAAAAAATGAGCCTTAGAGCAAGAGGGCTATATTCAGAAGGTGAAGGGACCACTGTTACAATAGTATACAGTACGCACCCTGATTACTCTCTTTTGTGGGCAGTGCCAAAGGCAAATTCCTTCCTGGCTTCCTCTTACCCTTTAATATCATACCTTCTGTCCCATCCATCAGCCTTCCATCCAATCATCCTATTGGCCTTTGCATCATTTCTCTTTGAGGTGTTTTGAATTTTTTTGTTTCTGAGCCTCTAAGACTTTGACAACTTCTTTCAACATTAAATAGTATAATTCTAGTAAACCTGAGAGGAAAATGATCTACTCTGAATGAAAAATGTGTCACTCAGAAGCCAGTGTTCACACTGGTTGTCATGGGACTCAGGGTCTCCTGCCTTTCATTTGAAGCTGTCGATGGCAACAAGCCTTTCTGTGATTCGTGCTAACATGTTGCTTCCTGACAAATTCTGAGTTATTTCCTTTATATCACTCATGCAATATCAGAGAATGGAGAAACTGTTGTGTTGTATTTACAAGGTGACTTCATCTACCTTTTCTTGACAGTAATACACACCACAGACTGGGAAAGTTCTATGGATAAGAGATTTATTTTATATATATAGTAGGAGAACACAATAATTTTATCTTTCTTTTATGTGATGCTGAGGATCAAACCCAGTGCCTCACATGTGCTAGGTGAGTACTCTACCACTGAGCCACAGCCACAAGATATTTTTTTGACTCACTATTCTGGTCCAAGTTCAAGGGGCTGCATCTGTAGCCCACTTGCTGTCAGAGTGCCAAGGTGATGAAAGAGAGCATGTGTGTCTCCTCTACATGTGCTCTCATTACAAAGCCACCAATATTCAGCCATGGGAGCTCCATCCATGATGACCTTGTCTGATCCTAGTCTACTCCCAACTGCTCCACCTATAAACACTATAGCTTAATTAAGGTTCCAACTTGAGACCTCACAGTGGAAATTAGATGCCAACATGGTTTAGAGGAAACTGACCATATTCAAATCATAGCACAAGTAAAATTTATGTAAGTAATTAAGCAAACATACTTTATTTTCAAATATTTTATAATTATTGATGAAGCCAAGCCCTGCAATGGTCATTAATTTTTTGGATAAATTGAAAACATAAGTGAAAGAAACCAAACATATGACTGGAACTTTTATAATAATATAGAAACTGCTTCTCAAGGACAAATCAGTGTTTATCTTAACACTATTCAAACCAAACTTTCCAATTAGCACACACACTTCCTCTAATACTCCCCATTTTATGCACTATGTGCCTTTACACTGACTGCAATTCACTGATTTATTGGGCCTTGTGCTTAAGTTGTGCAAGCAGTACATTTAATAAAGAAGTACAAAATTTTTCTTCCATTGTTGAGAAATCTATAGATCCTATCCTTATAAAACCAATGAAAATAATAATTACACTAATATATATATATATATATATATATATATATATATATATATATATAATCAAAGTTACCTAAAGTATAAAATAGTAAACAATGTATATATACATAACTGGGAAACAACCTAGTTGGGAGAACATTTATAGGATTACATTCATTCATTCATTTTATGCATTCAACACTAGCTGTGGATCGAGCACTCTTCTATGCAGATAAAGTACTACTTGTTATGCATGTGTTGAATAAAAGATAGCTAAAAAAAAAACAACTTAGTAAAGGTGATTCTATGGAGGATGGTTAGATTGCTACTCTGAGTTTGACTAAAAAAGAAATATAATTTAAAGAGACTTGAACAAGAAAGAAAAGTCCTTTGGAAGAAACAGGAATTCCTTGGAGAGAAACATTCATGACAGAAACCATAAACCTAGGATATACTTGACACGTTCAAAACAACACATACACAATGTCAGAATAAGTGATACAATGTTAGATAAAAGTAATGTGAACATAAAATCGTCATCCTAGTTAAGACCTCTGACCAGAGAAGGACATGCTAGGTGTAATAATAACTAGACAACTGGCACATGGACTTGTTTGGACAAATTGGACTTAATGTCACTTTAGAATAGTGGTTCTCAACCCAGAGCAATTTCACCTTCCTGGGGACATTTCTCAATATTTGGAAACACTTTGGATTTCACTATGTGTCAGGAAGGTGCTACTGGCATTTAGTGTTAGAAGGCAGATGTTAAGTTTCCTGCAATGCCCAAGATAGCCCCCCTGTCCACAACACAGTGACATCTGACCCAAACTGTCAGTGTCGAGGCTGAGAAACTGCTTTAGATGGAAGAGGAGAACAATACCAAGTAGATATACCTCAGACTGTGCAAGAATCATACTCCATGGTGAGTTATGTATATTTTATTCAAATAGCAATGTGAAACCTTTAAAAGTATTTAAGGAAAAGAGCAGTATATCAATTATACAGTCCTAAAAGATTCCTCTGGCTTCTGTGTGATAAATGAAGGGTATAGAGACAAGAGCAGAAATGGGGAAATATGTTAGAGGCAAAGAATTTTGTTGCCATGAATAGGTTATTAATAACACATGTAAGGGAAATGTACTTTTGAAAATAAAGTCAGGAAGACTAGTTGATGGAAAGGATACGGGTAACAAGGGGAATAAAGAAATCACAAATACCTTCCAGTTAGCTTGAAGAGCTGGGTGGATGCTCTTCTTATTACTGAGACTATAACTTAGGCAAGTTTAACCTGAGGGTGAAGGCATTCCAGCTGCATTTCAGCAAGGAGAGCCCGAGATGTCTGTTTACTTGGAGACTGGAGTTCTGAAGAGAGGTCAAGGTTAGGCTTATAGATTGTGGGATATCAGCACATAGATAGTAATTAAAGCCATAGGAAATATGTGGTCCTGTAGGTAAAAGTCAATAAAGAAGGCAGGAGGTTAATCCCTAGGTTCCCTGACAAGAGAAAACAGAATAAAGTAGACAAGGCAGGACAATCTGGGCTTGTAGAAGTCAGGAGAAAAAGTTGTCAATTGCTTAAAAGACCCCTGAGAAAGGATGTAATATAAGAAAAGGGACGTGATTTTTTTTTTTTTTTTTTTTTGTTTCCAGGGATTGAACTGGAGGGCATTCATCTCCTCAGCCACATGCCCAGGCCTATTTTGTATTTTATTTAGAGACAGGGTCTCACTGAGTTGCTTAGCACCTTGCCATTGCTGAGGCTGGCTTTGAACTGGTGGTGCTCCTGCTTCAGCCTCCCAAGCTGCTGAAATTACAGGCATGCACCATCACACCCAGCCAGTACTTGTGATCTTGGTAAGAGTGGTGTCCCAAGGTGGAAGAAGAAGGAAAGCCCAGGTAGAACCAGTTTGGGAGAAGTATGAGGTAAGAAAATGGAAACCAGTCACTGAAGAAATTCATTACACATTTTTTATTTTACCTCTGAAGAGGAGTAAAGAAGGAGGCATTTGTCAAAGGCAACATGAAGCTAAAAAATCACATACATTGTAACAGAAAGCCATGTTCCAATGTTAAATGATATTACAGAGAGGGAGAAGTTGATGTGGCATAAGGGAAGAAAACAAAGTTGTATGAGTGAAATTTCTGAGAAAGCAAGAGGATGGAATTTGGTGCAGATGTGGAAGAGCTCCCCACTGATGAAAGCAGGGGTACCCCAGGAGTTACAGAGGGGAATGTGAAGTGGGTGTGAGGCTGTTCTGGGCCTGAGGAAGAGACTACAGCCCCACAATGCAGAGAAATATACTTCTATTTTATCTTGAAAAATATGTTTCTTATTCTGATATTAGGCTTGCTAAAAACTCCAGTATTAATGATTTGGAGCATAGAGCTAATGGAGGAATACTGTATTTGTTGGCAAGGGTTACTTTGCCAGGAAGTATGGGTGTGAGGATGAAGATTTTCTTATTCAGGGTCTCACAAAGGAAGTATTTTGATGCATTTGAATAACGAAGAAACAAAATAATTGAGAAAGCGCCCAGATTGTCTATTAAAAGAAGGGACAATTATCATCTAATGGAATGTATATATTTAATTTCTTAACAAATTACTCAAGGTCAATTCTTAGTTTAAATTTTAAATTACGTTTATCTGAGGCTTCCGACTTAACTGGCATTGTTCAGTATCAATTTATTTCTGGAACTATAAATCTCTCCAAAATAATTTGTACTCCAGTCTTTCTCTGTGTTAATACAATCGGTGAAGTCAACTTGACCAAAATATCCCATGTGAATTGCAATTGTTTCCCCTCAAATGGTTTGTCATACCGTGGTTGAAATGAAGCAGCTTTGATTTACTACAGTTGGGGTGGAAGGGAGACTGCTGAAGGTTATAAGCCTGATTCTGCTTTTATTGTCTCATTTGAGGTTGACTTTTATGCTCCAGTAACCTCCCCAATTTTGTGTTTTTCCAAGTGTCTGTAATGCACAGAGTTGGGCATAGCCTTGGATGACACTTTGAGATAAGGAAGTTTGCTGAACATCTGGTCAGAAAGCAAGTTTTAAAGAGTGTTTTAGTGCCTAAAACTCAGAATCCAGGAGTTTAGCACAATATAGAGGATTGGATCAGCACATACAGATGTCATTTTATAAGTAATAAAGCATAAAAGGAAACATGTCCAGATAGGATAAAGCAGAGAAGAGAAATAGTGAATAGAATTTTCCCCTTCAATTAAAAAAGTGAATAAATGTATGACAAGATATAATAAGACTCAATTTACCCCCCCCCCAGCATTTTCACTGAAAAATCTAAAAGAAACATTCTGAAGATTGCAGTGTTTTAACAGAAAGGCTCCTAGTGGTTCTTGATTGCTCTCCTTCATCATCTCACTCTCTGGATTAGCAATCTGTTGATGTCCATTTCTTCCCTCTCAAATTCATTCTATAGGCAAATGAATGGAACATCAGAAGACATGTCTTTGTCAGCATGAAAAAATAAAAGAAGTGCTCTCTTTAACATGCTGTATATACAGACAGGAGTTTATAAAATACTAAGCAGGTGACACTGGTTTGGGCAAAGGGCTGGCCCGTTTAATTCAGTGATTGTGACGAGTAAATATAAAATATTAAAAAAGTAAAGTGGTTGGTGGTAAGTGAAAGAGATGAGACCTAACTCATCAGGCCACAGGACTATCTTTAACTCACAGCAGGAATGAAGGAAAACAAGAATGTGTCATGAGGACAAAAAGGATGTTTTATGTTTTACCAAAATTTTCTAGAAGTCCTTCAGGCACCACCAGGGTGATCACGTCATAGAGACCCTGCACAGAGTTCGTGGTCGGCTCTTACCACAAGCAGCACATACTGAAATGGGGGCACTGATGATGTTATACCTAGCCAAGGTAAAGAAAAGAGGGTAGAGCAAGAATAGGATAACACAGAGGGAGATGCGAATATGACAGAGGAAATTCCTAACCAGGACTTCCAAATCTTCTTGATAAACCCTCTCAACACATCTTTATCATTAAAATAATTGAGACAATTACAATATAATAATAAATATATTAATCTGTTCTTGAAAGAGTAAGGAAGGGAGAAGAGGACGGAAAGGAGGGGGAAGGGAAGTAGCAGACACAAGATACACAGAGAGAACTCCATGGCTCCTTTGTGCATAATTAGCTGGAAACTTTTAAGACTGAAACTCTGTGGAGTCTGGAGTAGAAGCCAGCATATGAAAGAAAGACTAGAATAGACTCCATCCAATGCCCTCAAATACATTACAAGATTAGAGTGACCTTCCAAGGTCTTTGAAGAAAAAAGAAAAAGAAGTCAATCATGAAAACCTGGCTTTAGTATGGAGTTTGGATTTAGTCCCACCATACAGGGTGGGGACCTATTGCCTGAGTTGAGAAAATAGCATATAAATTGTTCCAGAACCTCAGAAAAACATAGGGCCCCAGTAGAGGCAAACGAAAAAATTTCCTGCGGAGATGACCACAATCATGGGCATATTCAGTCCCTAAAATATAACTACTGAAGCTAGTGATCTTGCAGGAAAAAACTACAACAAAAAAGAGAAAAATTTTATAATAAAATCTTCCATCAGAGTGTTAAGAGATGTAAAATTCAAATAAGAATTCAGCACAGAGATAACAGAAAAAACAATGTGAGCTAAAATAGATTAAAACAGAAAACCACATACCAAGGAAGAAGAAAAGGTTGCTACAATATTTTACAAACATCTTTAAGAAGAGAAAAATACTATCATCATTTCTACCATTCAACTTAAATCCTAGAGTCTTTGGTAAGCCTAATAATAAGAAATAAGAGAGATCTTATAGGATTAAGTAAAATTATATTATTCTGCACTGCAGAGGCTATGATTTATCTACTTAGAAAATTTAAAAAAAGAGGGGCTGGGGATGTGGCTCAAGCGGTAGCGCGCTCGCCTGGCATGCGTGCGGCCCGGGTTCGATCCTCAGCACCACATACTAACAAAGATGTGTCCGCCGAGAACTAAAAAATAAATATTAAAAATTCTCTCTTTCTCTCTCTCTCCTCTCTCACTCTCTCTTTAAAAAAAAAAAAAAGAATAGCTAATAAAATTAAAGAGACTAAAATAAGCATACAAAAGCTTTCCTATTTATAGCTGTAATCAATTAGAAAATATAAGCTTAACAATTATTTTCATAGGAAACTTGCATAATTTTCTATTTCATTAATAATATCATGGAAATGACATGTGAAATTAAATGAACATAATAAGTGTAGACTTGGTGCATGTTGTAAATGAGTTGAAGATATTCTATTCACATTAAATGTTATGTAAGATAATGTATCAGGAAAAATATTTAAGAAGTAGGATTACAAATTCAGAAAACAAAAAAAAATTAAGAAATATCATTATGGAAATTGGTTACCCATATAAAAAAGTAATAGATTTCACATTATGTTGCCAAAAGCAACAACAGAACCCTCAGCTACATCAAAGGAATATTATATATAAGTTACAACTTCGAAAGGAAAATAACTATGTAAATTAAAAATTTTAAGGAAAAGTAAAACTTAAGAAACCAAAGTTAAAGAAAATTTATTTTTATCCTTTGTTTTCAAACTCTTACCTCTAAGCAGAACATAAATTCTTTAGAAATATATAGAATACTTTTGAACTAATTATAACCTAACTGCAAGAACAGAACCATATTTTCTGGAAAGTAAATCATTTCTATCTACCATTTATAACCATAGTAAAATAAAACTGAAAATAGATAGAAATTAATCCAGTACTTTCACACTGAAACAAACAAAAATATCTAAAACTCTTCTAAATAACCCCTGCTTAAATTGGAAATTAAAGCAACAAATAAGTCACTTGGAAATTAATGACAATTGATAATCAGCTGTTTGAAATTTGGTTGAAGAGGTAGTTTAAAAATTTGAGATGAAATGTTTTTTTTTTTTTTTAACGAAATATCAAAATAGCAAAAAACATAGAAGTAATTTTAAGGGAAAGTTAAAATGCCAAGAATGTGAAAATACAAATTCAGTGTCATATATAAAAAAAAGCAATAAGTTTGGTTTATAAAAATTCCAATAGTTACATGAAAGAGGAAAAAATATAAGTATAAAGAGTATGCTTTAAATATTTACAAAGTAAAAGTTTTAAATTATAAAAAAAGGTTTAGATTTATACGGACTAATAGAAATTCTCTAATTTCTATGATGAGTAGGGGGAAAAAGAATACAAATATTATAAGACTGAAATTTGAAAATGCTAAATAAAGATCATTGAAAATTTTAGGAACCCCTCACATTTTTATGATTCTGTGCTTTTCCATTTAATGTGAAGCATAAGGTGTATACTGAAAGCTCAAGTCATTTTATAAGGCTAACCCAAGTGTGATAATGAAATCTGACAGTGGTAGCAGGAAATCAAAGATAGCAATCGGTCTTACTCATGAATATGGGAATATGAAATAATATGGGAATGTGAAAATCAGCCCATCCATATATGTATTCATGCAACGCACATATATGTAAACAATATATACACTATATTTACATGTACACACACATATATATGTATACAAATTCTATGTACATACATACAATTCTAAGAAATGGAAATAATAGTTAACAAAATATCATAGCCTCTATTAAATATATTCAAATCTTTTTTTTAAGAGAGAAAGAGAGAGAGAATTTTAATATTTTTAGTTTTCAGCGTACACCACATCTTTGTATGTGGTGCTGAGGATCAAACCCCAGGCCGCATGCATGCCAGGCGAGCAAGCTACCACTTGAGCCACATCCCCAGCCGATATTCAAATCTTAAAGTCTGTAAATTCTACTGGGAAGGTTTCACCTAACTACTGTCTTTCCTGTGTCAGTACTTCCATGTTAACACCAATTTTTTGTTACTCATGTGGCAGTAACAGCTGATTTATTTTACTTACTCTGCTTTTCTATTTTATAAATGTTATTTTAAAAACTATTTCCTCTTGTTCATTATTTCTGTAAGCTTAAGTTACTTAATAATCTTACAGATTTTATATTTCTAAAACTAATTAAACTAAACAAAAAGTAATGGATCTATTTTTCATAAAAAAATTAGAAATATGGATTTTTTAAATAAAAGCTTACATGCAATTTGTTAGAGGTGAGACTGTCATAAATTTATAGGATATTTTGCTTACTTTCAAAACACTGAAATTTGTCTAAGTACCTTTTGCTTGATGCTAAGTTCCAATAAGTTGGACATTTAATGTTATAAAAACTTTGAGATTTATTTAAGAACTGCTAAATAAGCCTTGGGAATGTATACAATTCAAAAAACACATGTGTAATATAACTTCCAAGACTTGCTGCGGGCATTTGATCTGATTGTTGGCTGACATTTCCATCTCCTTTTATAATGTAGCATCCACATGCATTTGGTTTTTATAATGCATTTCAGGTTACTGTCAACCTTCCCCTTGTCAGTGACAACATTTATACACCAACAAACATGGTTTGTTTTAATACATGATTTTTGTTCACTGGACAGGCTAATCATGTGAACCCTCCCCAACCCAGATGAAACTTGGGAAACTAACAACTATTTCATAGAGAAAGAAATTTTAGAATATATTAAAAGTCTGATATGCCATGGCAAAGCAGGACTTATTCCCAAAGGTTCTCTAATAATTGGGCAATATTAGGATATCAGTTAATAAATGCAAGTAATCACAATGACAGGCCACCAGTAAAGCCACATAATCATCCTGAGATGCAGAAAATGTTAATAAAGAAATATCTATTCCTCCTTACTCTTAGTGAAAGGTACTTTTTTTATATAATAAAGACAATTTATCTATAACAAATTGACAAACATTAAAATAACACTAAAATGTAAGAGGGATACTTTTTAAAATCAAAACAAGGCTTAGACTGTCCACAGAAAGCAAAAATAAATAAAACTTTTATGGACAGTTTGCCAAAGTAGGAACAAATAGCCAAAATTATTAAGGTAGGAATAAAGAATATTCATGATTTTTGTTTTTTACTGTATGGAAACCCCAAGATAAATGAGAAAAAAAACTAGATATATTTTATATGTTCAAAAGTAGGATGATTTTAAAATCTTCATAGAAAAATTATTTAATTTATGTCTGAGCCATTTAATATAATAATATATGCCACTGGAACACAGAAAATGCAACTAGTCTAGGTTAGTGTGTACTGTAACAAAAAAAAAAACACAAGAATGTAAAGACTTATGGGGAAAAGTAAAATAAACTCTTATGCTTTCTACATTGAAAGTATAGTATTTTGGACATGTTGAATAAAATAAAATAAGATTAATTTGTTTCATTTTACTTTTTTAATGGGGATACTACATTTTAAATTGCTTATGTAGCTTTAATATGACTCTAATATTTTTATTAAACAGCAATGGTTTATAAAACTGATATTTTGTAAAAAGGAGATACTAAGATAGGAAATTTTTTCTTTTTAAAAAAGCAACAAAAAAATCAGCAAAATCAAAGAATGGAAACATACCATAGTATAATATACGTGTAGAAACTCATAAGAATAAAACTTTATAACTGTATCATGGGTTGTGTGAGGGAAAGGGAGATACTGAGATTGATAGATTCATAATGGAGAAGGCTGCTGTTGTATTTCTGCTTTGTAAATCATAATGTCATATGACAGTGGAATTTAAGTTACATTACCTCCTACATTCTCTGCAGGATGTACCAATATAAAATACCAATAGTGTAATGAAGGAAATGCTTGATTGGTAGACTTGATAAAATTTTAATGAAAATTTTATTTTGTGAGGACTGTGAACCATTTTAAAATTCATCAGAATAAACATATGAGAAAAAATAAGTTAGAAAACTAAATATTGGTATCTTCGTTTTCAGAACAAAACCCAGTGCATATGAAAATTAGAAGGTAAAGTGGTTACTTTAGTTCATAAAAAAACTAAGATCATGTAATACTGGGCAGTCAAACTACATGCAATAACAACAATAAAATTAATTTCTCTTTTGCATAATTAATACAAATTAAGTTTTAGAAGACTAAATCTTTACGTATGATACAATGCAAATAATTTTATACAGTAACCTGAACTATATAAAGATATAATCTTGGTGAAAGGGAGACATATAAATGTATAATACATGGAAGTACAAAAGAAAAAAAATGTAGGGAAATTCATGGATAATGTGGTAAGACAAATTACTTGTTTGACCTCTTAAGTGTGGAGGAAAATGCAACCTTAAGAATACTAATTACTCAGAAATTGAAACATGTCACTATTTAATAAGTACTTCTTACTAGGAGAAGTAACAGAAACCAAAGATAAGGCTTTAGGAGGGAAGACACTAATGTGAAAGTCATGCCAAAGTATTAATTAATTTCATTCTTTCTCACATGCCAGTTTCCTCTGATGCAAACTTAATACTGAGAGAACTAGGTGTCTTGATCTAAAATAATAACAATGTGGTATGTGTATAAATATTTACCTTTTCTCAATGTAGAGCAAGTTTTGTAGACTGAATTTTAGTTTGTGACGTGAATAAATATCATCTATCTGAACATGATTTTTTGAATTATTTTCAAATGTCAGCTCTTAACCGACATGCAAGTCATCTCTAAGTAATAAAATTTAATATCAGATTTGATTTCCACTCACATTTTGTGTGTTCAAGGTCTTCATTTCAGAAAGGATAATACTGCTGTGCAGAAGTTAGATTCCCTTACTGCCTATTCAGGTGCTTTGATGTGCCTATTTCTTTGAACAAAAATCTCTTTTTAAATGCTCTTTTGATATATGAGCTTAGGATTGCTGTGAAATTACTCCTGAAAGCAAATTGCTGATGAAGGCTTTAGAATTTATAAAAAGTAGTTATTTTGATACATTTGTTGATATTTTCTTGACAGGCAATGTACCAGAATTTACTTTGGAAAAAAAAAGTTATTTTTGTGAACACACAAAAGTAAACAGCAGGCAACACTTTCTAAAACACAAAATATATTTTACAGCCACATTTTCCCTTCCCTATTTGGTGGGCTTTCTGTGTTAGTGTGATGTTGATTTGTAATGGGGATACTGAAGATTGAAAAGGTCAGTTGGAACATTAACAAAAACTGAGCACAAATAGTCAAAGATTGAGAAAAAGACTTCCTATGTACTTTCTTCTAAACAAATGTGTTTATATACTGAATTGAAGTAGAACTTCAAAATAGTCTGGTTTAAGAATGAGGGTGAAATTTTGTAATCTTTTTGAGGTTGGTTGGGAGGGTTATAGCTGATTTAAATACTGTACTGGTCTAAATGTTTCTAAGTACTACATTCTTTCCTTTATCCTTACCAAAAATGCTGCCATGCTAGTGTGATTGGAGGCAGGGGTATAGTTCTCTTGTACAGTCTAGGAAACAATTTCTTCTTGTTCTGAGAATATCTTCTGCATCAAACAGTCCACTGATGATCTTCATATAACTAAAGAAAATATATGTACAAATGCATCTCCTGTTTTGTCAAACAAGTTAGTGTCTGATCCCTTACTTATTCCAAAAACATATTTGCATCCTTTTTCTACTTTTGTTATCTTTCCTCCCCATACCTCTCTTACTATTTTTCTTACTTGTTGAGAACACTTAAATGCTCTATAATCATAAATGTATTTTCCTTACTATATTCGTAGGTATATTTAAAAAAAAACTAGTATTATAGGAAGACTGTTCACCTGTAGACTCATGTATTGCCCTCTGTGAGGCCAGATACAGCATTCTTATTACACTTATTTCTCTAGAGGTCTTTGATTTTCTGGAATATCTATTCTAATCTTCTCCCCTAACTCTCCAAAGGACCAGTTATTTTACTCTTCCTGGAGTCCTCTGTTCTCTGGCACTCTTTTCTCTCACAGCTGCATATTATTTGTGACTGAGCTGTCCTCAGGAAACTTAACTGGACAGTTTTCCTGGGTTGCATGTGTCATTTTCAATTTTTCCATTTTTTCCTGATTTTAATGTTTTTTTTTTTAAATTTGGCTAAAGAAGGAGCCTATGCTTCATGAATATTGGTAGTTTGTCTGAATAATGCCTTTATTCTGTGTTCACTCTACCTGTGATCTTGTGAAATTTCTTTGCTGGGGCTCTTTTAATTTACAGGCTTGCATCCATCCATTTCTGCACTATGAAAAATATTATTTTCTGTATGATTTTTTTCCTCTATTCTTTTTCCTTCATTCTCAAATTTCTCTTTATACTTATTTGATTTCCTGGGTTAGCTTTCAATATCTTTAGGTTTTACCTCATCTTTTCCCAGGTTTTATCAAGCTTTCTTATTTTTTATGACATTTCTTTCTTTTTTTATTAGCTACACCTGATAGTACAATAATCTTGACAATTCATACATTTGAATCAAATTGGGGTATAATTTCTCATTTTTCTGATAGTACAGGTTGCTGAATCACATTGGTCATACAGTCACCTATATACATACAGCAATCATAATGTCAATTTTATTCTGCTGCCCTTCCTCTCCCCCCTTCCCCTCTCCTCCCCTCCCATCACTTCTCTCTACCCAATCTAATGTGATACTCTTTTTAGGACATTTCTTTATCTTCATATTCTTTTACACATTCTTTTATTGTTAGCCATAGCATTTTAATTCCCAAGGATTCTGATGATTCCTTTCCTCAGGCATTTCCATCACAATTTGTGAATGAGAAACAATAAAAATATCTCTAAGAATATTCCTGTTGGTTATTTGACATTTTCTTATTTCCTATGGATCATTTCTATGGTCTCTTTGTGATCTTCTGTTAATATTTTTTTAAGAGAGAGTGAGAGAGGAGAGAGAGAGAGAGAGAGAGAGAGAGAGAGAGAGAGAGAGAGAGAGAGAGAGAGAGAGAATTTTTAATATTTTTTAGTTCTCGGCGGACACAACATCTTTGTTGGTATGTGGTGCTGAGGATTGAACCCGGGCCGCAAGCATGCCAGGCGAGCGAGCTACCGCTTGAGCCACATCCCCAGCCCTTCTGTTAATATTTAACAGGGTAGAAGCAGCTCATTGTCAACACTGTATTATGTGCACAGTGCTTGTCAAGTTGGGGAAATCTTCATTTTAGGATGCTTGGCTTAGAGCTGGTATCATTATGGGGATCCTAAGTATCAGAAAGTCACTGGGGTTAAGGTTGCTCTGTGGAAAGTCTGGAACCTGATGCTGACTTTTGTGAATCAGGATTAGGAGCAACAATGGAGGGGATGTTTCTAGGTCTGTGAATGATATTAGTGCTGTTCCCTGTTCCACATGTTGTCTCATGACTTCCTTGGACCTATTTTGTGCTTGATACTTTTTCAGTTCTGAAATGCTGTGATTTTTTTCCTAAAGTCCTATCTCCTTGGTTTTGCTCCATACTGCATTGCTCCATCCTAGAGCAAAAACTGCCACTATTATAATGACTCACTACCTTCCACAATTCCCAGAAACTTACATCCTGATGGTTCTTTACCAATCTCTTATGTGTTGAAGACTCATGACCTGTGTTTTGTATACTTATATCTTAGTTGACTGCCACAGTGAAAATTCATGCTTGCAATCTCCCATCTTTAACCAGAAGCTACCCCAGAGATTTTAATTTCCATGCTAATAACCCACCTATTCCCAAGTAATTGTAGATTCCCATCTCCTCAGACTTCCAGGTCAAATATTCTTTTTTTCTGATTGAATTATTGTACACAGCACATAAAAATTGTATTTTTGTTGATAAAAATTAATGTCCTTGACTATTTTAATGATATAAAATATTTCACTTTGTTTTAAATGGAATTTCATTGTATCTCTTTCATCTGATTAAATTAGGCTTTCTGGTTTCTTAAGCCATTTAAGCAAAGACAAAAGCTTTTGACAGTAAATCTATTTTGCATTCGTGGAGATAGCTTTTGCTGTTGAGTACCTACATTTCTGAAGTTCAGGATTGCTCTTGAATTTAAATTTATCCCTCAAGCAATTTGACTATGGAACAAAAGGCAACATGTGTATATGGGCTGTCTTTCTATGTGTTTAAGATCCTATGCTTTAAGAAGTAATAACTCATGAAACTGACATTCTAAAATCAAAAGTGATAGCAGCACCTTATCATCTTTGTCAGGCTTTGAAGACTAAAAATGCTCTAAATTTTATCTAGAATATTCAGAACATCTTATCACATAAAGAAAATGGAAATAAGTAGCTTGTGGAATAGGATTTTTATTATCAACCATTGTCATTTTTCCCTCATGTATAATTATATTTTTTGGTGCATAACAATTAGGATATTACCTATGGATTTTTCCTCCTCCTCTCACCTTAGAATACTTTGAGCACTAGTTTTGAAGCTCAGTGTTCCTTATTTGTTCTAAATCTATTTCCATATTTCCTGCCAATATTGGAAAACACCTTGAGAAAATATATTTTCAAAAGAGTATGAGTTTAATCCTTTAGCTTAAGTTTCAATTGTATATTCCAATGGACTTGGGGCTGAATTTTGATTGTTCACTTTAAATTAACTCTATACAATTTTCTAAATTGAGGAAAGCTATAGAAATAATTGCAATATTGAAAGATATTTTGGAAAATCTTTCTCCTTAAGTATAATGTAAATGTAGAATAGTTCTCATCTCCATGACATATGATAGGATGTGTCTGAGTAGGATTGCGGATTTTAACAAAGATTTTTTTTTTTCTTCACAGTAAGGTAAAGAGTGGACTAAGATGAGATGACTAAAGTCCCAATTGTGAAAAGTCAGAAGTCTAAAAATTACTAAAACAAGTCAAGAAACTAGAATCTCTCTATTCTCCTCTTTTCAGTGTGAACTAAATAATTCTTCCTATATGTTTTTTTTTTCTATTTCCTCTATGAAAATAACCAAATGTACCAATTTTTTTGCATGTACTCTTAAACAGTTTGTAAATAATACCATGCTTGAGAAGTGCAAGACTCAATTTATGAACAAGCTGTTTTGCTCATTACTATAAACCATCCAATTTATGCATAATATACACACAGTCTTCATTTCTAAAAGGATTTAATCCTGAGACTGTAATTTAGCAACTATTAATATTATAAAAGTGGAAATATTCTGTACCTAATATAAGTATACAAAATTCTTCTTCATTAATTAATAGAATTAAAAGCAAGATCATATTATTTTATTTATAGTTTTTCATGTATTCATACTTTCCATCATGCTTTTTAATATGAAAATATCATAACACCATAAATATGCAGTATATTTCACTTACATTAAAATATAAATGAGACCGCCCTTCACTTCCGGTCGCCTTTGGTTCCTTGGTGGATGGTGTCCGCGTCCTCTGCAGCAGGGTCCGCCGCGCTCCAGCTATTTTTTTTCCAAAAGAAAGCTCGCTGCCTCATATGCTTCAAGAATGGCTCTCCCTATCATTGTAAAATGGGGTGGACAGGAATATTCAGTGACCACACTTTCAGAAGATGATACTGTGCTAGATCTCAAACAGTTTCTCAAGACCCTTACAGGAGTGCTGCCAGAACGCCAAAAGTTACTTGGACTCAAAGTTAAAGGCAAACCTGCAGAAAATGATGTTAAGCTTGGAGCTCTCAAACTGAAACCAAATACTAAAATCATGATGATGGGAACTCGTGAGGAGAGCTTGGAAGATGTCTTAGGTCCACCCCCTGACAATGATGATGTTGTCAATGACTTTGATATTGAAGATGAAGTCGTTGAAGTAGAAAATAGGGAAGAAAACCTACTGAAAATTTCTCGCAGAGTGAAAGAATACAAAGTGGAAATATTAAATCCTCCCAGAGAAGGACAAAAGCTTTTGGTACTAGATGTTGATTATACGTTATTTGACCATAGGTCTTGTGCAGAGACTGGGGTAGAATTAATGAGGCCATATCTTCATGAATTTCTAACATCTGCATATGAAGATTATGACATTGTTATGTGGTCTGCAACAAATATGAAGTGGATTGAAGCTAAAATGAAAGAGCTGGGTGTGAGCACAAATGCAAATTACAAGATTACCTTCATGTTGGACAGTGCTGCTATGATAACGGTGCATACTCCAAGAAGAGGATTAATAGACAAAGCCTCTTGGTGTTATATGGGGAAAGTTTTCCGAGTTTTATAGCAAAAAGAACACCATTATGTTTGATGACATAGGAAGAAATTTTCTAATGAACCCACAAAATGGACTAAAGATAAGGCCTGTAATGAAAGCACACCTAAATCGAGATAAGGACAAAGAACTTCTAAAATTAACTCAGTACCTCAAGGAAATAGCAAAATTAGATGACTTTTTGGAGCTAAATCACAAATATTGGGAAAGGTATCTCTCAAAGAAGCAAGGACAGTAGTTACAAGTTATACTGGCAGTTATTGAAGATACTTGAGATCCATGAACTTTTTGCTTTTATGCTAGAAATCATTATGATAGTGCTGGACACTGAAGCAAATACCAGACTGCTTATCTTTTGGTCTTCCAGTTTTTTGTAAATTTAATTTTATATTTTTTGAAGATCATAGCAATAGGCTAAAAAAATTCTTTCTCCCCTCATATGAATATGCTGTTACTCTTGAAAAATATTTTCTCCAGCATTGATTACTGAGATGTTTTCCACCAAAAAAAAAAAAAAAAAAAAAAGGAAAAAAAGGAAGACAAAGACAAGTGGAGAAAAACTTACTCAACAGTGTCATTTTGTGACTTTGGAAACAGGTTATGTGTTGTGTTTTAACTTCATTGTGTTATCGATTGCCTAAATCTAAGGCCAGACCCATCTTGAAACTAGGGCTTTTCCCTTAATGACCAAAAAATAAAAATACAACCTAGTTTGTTATGATTAAAATTACCAGGAATTTTTATTCTTTTGTCACAAAATTTTTCTTCTGTATTTCACTAGTTACAGCTCTAAATTCTGAGCTGTCTCACTTTGGCCTGTGTGTGTGTCAGTGTTCTTTAAGTAAAACTGGAGAACATCAGTTGTGATACAGACATGTCCTCATATGAGAAATAGAAAACATAAGACTGAATAATAAAATTAAGGGGCAAGAGTGTTTCTTTTTGTGGCTAAGTAGGAGCACTTGTGCCTGAACCATTGTCATAAAAGCAGTTTAAGGCAATAAACTTTAAAATGGGATATATTACTCACCAATTAGCTCTAAAAAGCATGAACAAAATGTTTTTGTTCTGTTCCAGCTCTATCTTGTCTAAGTGCTAACACTGTGTTTCAGTGAAAATATCTAGCCATAAGACTAAAAAATATATCATTTGCAATGCTTAAGCCTGCAGATATGTAATGTGACCACTGTTTCGTGTTGACAGTATTGCTTTAATACAGTTCTTGTATTTGGAAGGAATTGATCCTCTTAAATAAACTTGGTGTATATTGTTCTTATGGGACTATTTCAGTGGTATAAATAATAAATATCTTTTCTTAAAAAAATAAAAATAAAATAAAATAAATAAAATATAAATGAGAAAGTTTAAATTTTACTGATTATGGTGATTTAGACAACCCTTTAAAAACTTTCACATATGTGCACATATGTTTTTATTTTTGCTAAAGTACTCTAGAAAAATGAGTATACCAAGAACCTGAGTATAGATTACAAAGTACTATTCCCAGTGACGACCACTCTTTCCAAAATCCTAAAGTGGCTAAGGTCTTACTGAAAACTCTGTTCTTGGAAGCATTTCTTTTTAATGCCTGATATAATGATAATTTTCTAAACCTTTCAAACAAATAGAAACAATGGTTCGTGTCAAAACAGGTCTTCATAAGGTGGTGACTTGGACTTCTCTGCCATATGGGCTGAGGGATATTCTATTTGCAAAGTGAAAAGGGACAATTTTATCAGCCCTCAGATCAGAAGAGAAAATAAATATTAGTAGTGTGTCTTGGAAATTTGGACATATTTTGGGTCAAACATTGTCCGAATGAGCCCTAGGGTAAACCAGAACTATAATAGGCAAATTGGATATAGTAGAGATATAGACAGAGGTTGATGTGACTCTAGGGATTAGGGCTGCAAGAGACTCCTTGTCTTTTCTAGGTCTAACTGGAGCAGAAAATAGAACTCCACTTGGGATATTTTGGTGAAGGAGATAAATACTCAGGAGCTCTAGGGAAAATGGGGTCTCCCCAGCAAGCTACTTACTAGAATGAGGGTGAGGGGAAGAATTTGACAGCTGCTTTCTGAAGATGTCAAGTGAGTGTTTGGCATGGACTTGGTGAGAGCTAGGATTAGCAGAAGTACTAACAATCTGATAATTTATGAGGCAAAAGCTCTTGAATCAATGATCCAAGAATTTATCTCTGGCTCCTGGATTCAAATGGAAGATCATCAAGGGTATCAGTATATCTAGCTAGGGTGAATTTAGATGGAGCAAAGAGTACCAGGTAGATGAACATTCCAAAATGTGGTATACTTTACTCATAATTTTATTATTCTTCTATGAAAAGTTACTAATCTTGGAAAATTGGAATAATATGTGATAAAATATTATATATATAAAATGCTCAGTTCTTGAGAATCTAAATTATATGCATGAACTTTATATAGATTGTTAAACTATTATATCAACTATTATATCAATTGTTTCAAGTGCTTAAAATTTTGGAAGAAATAAAATAAGGTGAATATTTTGTGAAATGGTCTGTGATATCTTCTCTGAAATCAGTTAATATAATTACTGAGCTAAGTTTCCATTCCAAGATTTGGAGACATCCCTCATTTACTAGCCAGGTTCATTTACTGTGGACTCTTGATACACATCATCTTGGGCAACTTTTAGAAGTCTGATAATCTCTTCTTTGTTCATGTGAGTGTGCAGGCCAAACTGTCCCATGCTGAGGAAAAAATATTTTGTAGCTTAAAAAAAGATAATTATTCATTTAATCACTTATTGCTTCCATTCTCACTAGATTTTTTACTATTTAATGCTAAGTCCTAGATTAGGTACCCCTGATTCAATGGACAGCTCAGCAAATTAATAGACAATTTGATATTCAGTCTTTTTGTTATATCTCAATAACATCTAAAATAAAATAAACTGCTGTCATGACTTTTCTTTTTTACTCCCAAACCAGTCTTCCTTCTATTTATATCAACAAGATTGTATGGTCTAAACTACTGTGGGATTCACCTTTTTTTCTCCCTCTTATTTAACACACATGTCCAAACACATATTTCTGTTTTATTTATTTTCCATTTAAACCACCTCAAAATTGACTTATTTTCTTATGCATTGCCACTATCATAGTTCAGATCACTGTCCTCTCTCAAGGGATTATTACTATCATCTCCCAACTCACCTCTCTTTCCTTAGTATTGCTGATCTCTAATGCTCAGCCAAGATCATCTTTCTATTAATCTACTGTCAAGTTTACTAATACCTTCTTATACGTTCATTATACTATTGAGCTTCTCCAGTGAGTATTTTATTATGCTTACTACATTGTTTAGTTTGCTAATTTTAATTAGGTTATTTATTGATTTATTTTTCTTTAGTGAGATTTTGTTTTTAATCTATTTCAAAGACCTTTATAGTTGCTTGTTGAAGCATGTTTTTAATTTTCATTATGGCTATTTAAAAATATTTACCAAGTAATTCTAAAATTATATAATCTCAGCGTTGTATTCTTCTTTCTTTCTTTTTCGTTCAAATTTTGTTGTTCTGGCTCATGGTATAATGAGTGCTTTTTGATCACATCCTCAATGTTTTGGTTGTTATGTTGGCAATCTCTAGATGGTATTTAAGTCTCCTTTTTAGCAGGTCATCACACTCTTTAGGTTTATTATGTTGTCAGTGGCCTTATTGTATGGTCTGCAGTTCTAATGACAACTAAATTTTCAGAGCCTTTGAGATGCTATTTTTATCACTTTAGTTTGCCTGGTGCCAGTTTATCTTTTGCTGATTTCTGCTGATGCCACCTGTGAAAATAACTGTTTTCCTAGACTGAGCTTCTCTGTTAGCTGGACTCTGGGGGAATACTTTCCTTGGCTTCTGGTTGTCTGTGGGCTCATATCCATTATATACCTGAATTTCTAGGCTTCTTGGGCTGCTCATTTTCTACTGGAATGGGGGCTTCAGCTTCCATGAACAAAGAGCACATCCCTTGCCATTATATACCTGAATTTCTAGGCTTCTTGGGCTGCTCATTTTCTACTGGAATGGGGGCTTCAGCTTCCAGGAACAAAGAGCACATCCCTTGCCTTATTGTTGATGGTATTTCACTTTAATAGGAGTAGTAAGGTGCCTACTTGGGCTAATTTCTCCTGTTGGTTTGGGAATCATAAGGTGCCAAGCCTAGTGTTCTCCTATTATCAGGAGGGTTGGGGCAGGATTTGGAGGAGGTTGGGGCACAGCATTGTCCCTCTAGTCCTATAGTCTTCAGATAAGCTACTTTCATCTTCCCACCCCTCAGAGTCCTCCTAAGGTTGCCTGTCATATTATTTTCAAGCTTCATATTTATATTTAGGGAAAAGAAACAAGAAATGGTGTAACTATACCATTTTTCTTCTGGCTGGATGTCAATATTTTCTTCCTAATCTGTACTTAAAATTCTTCAATACATTTTTGTCTGGCTTTGTCAACTAGGACCCTGTGCTGCATATGACATAAGACACAATTCAAACAATAATTAATAAATATGCATGTTGGTTGATACAACTGTAGGGATTGATGTGGCAGCACCACTGTAGGATCAAACACGTTACCAAAATCTATCACTGGGCTTTGCTGCTTCTAATTAGATCTTCAAATATTTTTTAAAAAAACATTACCAGTTTTTCTCAGGACCATTGTACTAAGGTTCATGCCCAAAGGTGAGGAAAATATCTTTACACATGCACACACCAAGCAAAACATCTTCAAGTCCTGATTTTGATGTTGTACCTTTTTCCATATCTGAACTCTAAATGTGTTGTGGGGATCCTGGAAATGTGCAGCTTCTCTTTTGTGAGGAGTGGGTTAGAGTCAGTATGTCCTAAAGCACGTGGACTACAAGAAAGGGCAATTCAGGTTTCCATTAACTAGAGAAAGGGGGAATGGATCCATCAGGACAAAATTCTGCTAATCTTTCAGTGATTTTTTTTCAAATGTTGCCCTCATTTCCACCCTTTTGCTTTGCTTGTTTCCACTCTCCTGGGGTATCTTCCTGTACTCCAAACATGCCACTCAAAACTGCTTTCAGAAATGTGCAAGTACCATGCTTTTTTCCCATCAAGATGGTGATCATGCTACTACTCACTTTGCTCCTCTAGATATCCACCCACCCACACATCTATTTATTTTATTATATTTGATTTTTTAAAATTCTTTACTCTCAATCTAGTATTCAAACTCAAAACTAGGAGAGGCCATGCTGGCTTTTCAACCTCCGGTACTCTCTTCATCATCCCACTTATTATACCCTACTGCAGTAGCCTCCTCCTTAGCTATATCCTCCACTGACTCAAAAGTGAAAGACTGTGAAACATTTACAACTTTATTCTCATTACCTAACAAAGTGCTTCTTGAGTGATGCATTTTAAAGGACTCTAGGGAAGCATATCTTGCTTTGAGTGCATAAAGAGAACAATTATAATTTCTGTGTAAACAAGGAGGAGGCTAGGTATGAATTTCACCTTAATAAAGGAGTAGGAATTTTCCATGAGTTATAGGTTTCAGAAGGGCATTTCAGGCAATCGAAAGTGATTTCATGGGGACAGGCAAGTATAAGTGATATGCCACCTGTTCTTGTGCTTCTAAAATGAAACTGAACAGGTCCCTCTGTCCCTATGGACATTATCCATCTGTGCCTTGAAATGTATGCTGAGACTGCTTCTGCAGCCCTAAGAAATTGGTATTTTTGCCTCTCCCTAGAGTCCACAGGGCATTGCCTGGCCTTGTTTGTGACTGTTCTCTTTCCAGTGTGTAGAAATGAGGAATGAGTGTCAATAAATCTGAATGTCAAATCTCAAATACAAATGTCAAGACCATTCCACATCACTGGTTGCTTTGAATTCTAAGCTCAACTTTCACAGCCTACAAGTCTGGGGAGAATCAGTTGGGTATGTCACCATTTCTTGTTGAAGAACATTCCAGGCATAACAAGCCTTGGCTTAAAGAAAATGGCCTTCAGCTTGTGCCACACAAACACAGACTGATTTACCTGTTAAACTAGTAGAATTTAAAATTCCTCTGTGAGTTTTAGGACTATTCCTTATTAAAGAACTTTAGACAGTTGTTCAACAAAAAGTAATGATGCCTAATGAATTTCATTTTTTTTCTTATTATTTTCATAGTATTGTTGATACTAAAGAATCTAGTATTGTTTCTAGTGTTTACTTGTTTGTGAGTAAGAAAGATTCAAATTTTTCAGTAGGAACAGAAGTTTTGGCTGATGTTATATCTTCAAATTTATGATCTCGTGTCAGAAAATAGAAATACAGAAACATAAGAAATTAGCAGTGCTTCCATGATCCTGTGGTACCAAAGGAGAATAAAATATCTGTCACTTGAGAAGAAAAATATGTATTAAAGTTCTCGTTTGAATCAGTAACTTTAAGAACATATTACTTTATTTAATCCTCACTAGAAGCAGGCATGAACACACAACTCTATCAAATGTTAATATTTTACTATATTTAGTTTAAAAGGGTGCTTTTCTAAAATATTTTTTTTAGTTGTAGTTGGACTCAAAACCTTTATTTTATGTATTTATTTTTATGTGGTGCTAAGGATTGAACTCGGTGCCTTGCATGTGCTAGGCAAGTGCTCTACCGCTGAGCCACAACCCCAACCCCTCAAAAGGCTATTTTTAAGGGATCCAGAAATCACAGTTATATTAATCCCTGTCATATTCTCCTACATCCTCCTATCACATGAACCACAATTCTCGGGCATGTGAATGATAATAAAAGTTACTATTTTACATTTTTACAAACTTCATTTTTTGTTGCCTTTACTAAATATCAATATTCTATATAGGTATGTCCATTTGTGGGCCATCTCTTCTTTTTCTCTGCTGTATTTTATTTGATTTCTGCCATAATCATACTTCTTCATTGTAGAATTACCAGAAAGATTAATATCATGCAAGGCAAGCCCCTGTGTTGTCAATATTGGTCATTAATGACTTCTGTTATTTTTTGTAAATTTCTGTTAAATTTGTGAAGTTTTAAGAAAAGTCTTACTGGAATTTTCAATGGAATTGCATTGAAATTACTGAATGCTTTAAGGGACATAATTCTCTTTACAAAACTGAGTCTCCTAACTCATCAACCTGTTATATTGTTTTATTTAGGATATTTCAAAGTACGTTGCTGTTTATACATTTCCTCTATAATGATCACGTACACTTAAATTTATTCCTAACTGCCTTAAAGACACTGTTACTACTGTGAGTGACATTTATTTTTTGTTATATCTTCTAATGTAGTATTTTAGGTCTGTAGGAGTTTTAAAAGTCATATCAATCTTCCTTGCTGAAATCCTAGTGTACTAGGTTCATTTTTCTTCCTTTTAAAGTACAATTATTTTGGTAAAATTTCAAGATTGGCAAGCTTTAATAGTCTCAATATCTGCAAAATGCCTTTATTTTGTGTTTTTCTAGAAAGGTAGTTTTATGCCCAATTCTAGGATGATAGTTATTTTCTTACAGCATTTTAAATATATTTTCTACTATCTTCTGGAATTTAAAGTTACTGAAGATTACTATCATTTATCTTATTCTCTTTTTAGAAAATTGTATTTCTACTACTGTAGTTGTTATAATAACTTTAATGAGATAAGCTTCATACCACTGAATTCAACTGTTGTGTAACTTTAGAAATATAATTCACCTGTTAGTACATACAAGAATTATAAAACTATCACCAGTGCCTATTTTGGAGTATTTTAACCACCACAAAATGAAATCC
Source organism: Urocitellus parryii (assembly GCF_045843805.1). Lineage (NCBI taxonomy): Eukaryota > Metazoa > Chordata > Mammalia > Rodentia > Sciuridae > Urocitellus > Urocitellus parryii. Next base: position 30,969 of record NW_027552266.1, read on the forward strand.
CATATTTAGCAATCACTCTGTATTCCCACTCTCCCAACCTCTGAGAACTACCAATCTGCTTCCTGGGTATTGTATGGTATGTGGATTTGTTTATTAGTATAATGTATTAAAATTTCTCCTATGTTGTAGAATATACCATTATTTGAATTGAAAAAATGATAGTCCATTATGTGGATAGGCCAATATTTTTATCTTTTTGTAAAGTTTATAAACATTTACATTGTTATCAAATTCAGGCTTTTATGAATAAAGCTGCTCTGAACATTTATGTATAGTTTGTGGGGGCTTAGGTTTTCATTTCGTTGGAATTCCTAGTTTTGGAATTGCTTGGTACATGACAGCGCACATTTGAGTAATGCAAAGAATTTCCCAAACTGGCTGTCGAATTTTACATTTCCAACAGAAATGCATGTGAATTCAGAATTGTCCAGGTCCTCACAAAACACTTTTCATCATCTTCGTTTTTCCTATTTTATCATTGTAATGGGGAAGAAATGATAACTCATGGTTTTGAATTGCATTCTCAAAATATCTGGAAATGTTGAGCACATTTTTTGTGTGTGTTTAACCTTTTCTTTGGAGAAATAGCTATTTAAATTCTTCACTTAGTTTTTAACATTTTAAAAATATTGTTTCCATTTTATTGTGTTTTAGGAGCTATTTGTATGTTCTGTATACAAGAGCCATATTAGATATGATTTGCTAATACTTAATCTCTTCATGTTTTAAAATTTTAGACTGATATTAATGTGGCTAATCTAGTTATTTTTTTGGCAATGTTCATATATATCTTTTGTCAATCATTTCTAATCTAATTTTACCTACTATTCCAGAGTATGTTTTTTTGTAGACATCATTGTATTAGATCATTTTTAATCCATTCTGTTAATGTCTGTTTATTGAAATAGCTAACCCTATTAATGTAATAAATAAGGCAGAATTTACTTCTTCCTCTTTGCCGTTTGTTTATATATAAATTTTGTGTGTCTTTATTCCCTATTTTTCAACACAATTTCTTTTTAGCATGAAATATATTAAATATATTTAGGGTGCCATTTTATTTTTTTAATAATATATTTAACTTTTTTTAATAGTTTCCCTAGGGATAATAAGTAACTTTAAAACTCTAGTTTGCACTGGTAAATTAATTTCAATTACAAAAACTTGGCTTATATATAGCATTTTTCTTTTCTTTTGTGCCATTATTATCATACAAAATATCTTTCTTCACCATAATATTCAAAGTTTTATATTTATAGCTTTTTCTGCTTGCCTTAAGAGATTTATAATAATATACACATTACCTATAGTATTTTTCAGAATAGTTACCTTTTTTAGTGTTCAACTTAGTCCATTTTCTATTGCTAAGAGCACAATATTACAGACAGGGTAAATTATAAGAGACAGATTTCCTGAAGGATTGGAATCTGTGGATGGTCTTCTTGCTGGCAGAGTCCTGAGGCAGCAGCATAGGGTATCACCTGGTGACAGACAGGGAGAATGCAACATACCTGGATAAATTGGCTTCCATGCAGACCCACTCTGCAGATAGCTTATTAATCCATTAATCATATGAAGAGAATAACCCATTCCATTGGGTAAAGCTCTAATCACCTCTTAAAGAGTCTACCTTAGCTCACCTCTTAATAACATATAATGGGGATTAAATTTCAATATGAGTTTTGGAGGGGAAACACCACATTCCAAACATAGTGTTGTTGTATGTGTCTCCATGTGAGTTCAGGGCGCAGGCTGGCATTCTTTCATTTCAGCCTGAAGGACAATCTTTAATATGTTTTGTAGAACATGGCTGCTACCGATGAAATATTTTCTTTCAGAGGTGTCTTAGTTTCTCCCTCAATTTTGAAATAGTTTTGCTTGTTACTTGGTTAATTGTCTCTTTTTTATTTTTCAAATTTAACACATAGTAATTGTACACATTAGTGGTTTTCACTGTGACTTTTCCATACATTGCATATATTGTGCATTGATTGTCCTTTTTTTTCAGTAATTCAAATAGGGTTTCTGGTTCAGAGTCATCTAATAATGAGTATCCCATGTATGTAATGACTCACTTTTTTCTTGTTTTCCAGAATCTTTCCTTATGTCTATGTTTTGAAATTTTGATCATCATGTGTCCAGATTAGTATGTCTTTGAATCTGTCTTACTTGAAGTTAATTCTGCTTGTAGGATGTATAAATTCCTGTTTTTTGATAAGT
>NW_027552267.1:0-33102 GCF_045843805.1 Urocitellus parryii
GGGCAGAGCAAGATCTTCTCCTGAGAAGAAGAAGAGGTGAAGTGCTTCATATCTGGGCAAAGATTCCCTTTAGTCAATGTTCTGAACAAATTTTAACGATATCTTGTCCTAGGACGACCACTCATTATTTCATAAGCATGCCGTTGAATTAATCTTATTTGAAGATACTGGAAGTGAAAATTTGTATTGATAACCAAAAATAGGAATGTTTAAATATCTGTGTTTTATTCAATGAATGTATATTGTTGAATGTAATGGTGAAACCCAGGGCACCAATACTGACATAGACTGCTATGATGAAGCCCCACTGAGCCAAACAGAGAAAGAGGGAAAGTAGAGAGGTTCTATTAAGAACCTGGTGACAGGGCCAGGAAGAGACTGCCTTGCTGTAATCATGCCTCTCAGTTTGTCTTATTTCATGGGCATCTGGGTCCTGTGCAGAGGGAGGAAGACACTGCTGAGAGGACCCCAGGTGGGTATTTGTTTCCTTCTAGAGTACAGCCCTGGGAAGCCACGGGATGCTCAAGCCAAGAGATGGTTCTGTCCTTGCAAAATATGAGTGAGAATGATAGCACTTTATTTTTCAAATAAAACTGAATTCAGAAGCTATAGAGTTTCAAACAATATTTACCAAAGTACGTTCTCTATTCATATTAATAACATGTGAAGCTATACATAAGATGAATTTCCTTTCTTTACACTGATGATTGAAATAATAGGTTGCAAGTGCTGCTTCAAGTTTTTTCCCCTTAATTAAAAGCTAATTATTTAGAGAAAAACATTTTTGCAGCTGTAAGAGGAATGTGCATTTATGATTGCATATAGCCACCAAATAAAATTTTTTAAGAAGCAGCGTTGTCTCCTTGCACTTCACCAAGACTAACACATGGGTGGTGAGCCGTGCTGAATGCTGAGGACTTCACATTTTTCTGAGAAAGGAGAAAGAATGAAGAGCATGAAACAGCCTGTAATTCATCCCTCTCCCATTTCATGAATGGCTCCCACAACTCATTCCGTGTGGATAAAACCTCTTCTAAGTATTGCAACAAAAAGGGAGATGTGAACACCTCTCATTCTAATTTTTATTGGTAGAAAATTTTGTACCTGAACTAAACCCATTAGGCTGCATTCATAATCCACCTTCTAATTTTCTCCTCAGCTAATTATCACATTTTTTATTTAAAAAAACTTTAATAAGCTAACTATGTCCCCAAAAGCCACCCTTGCCAGGTGCCATGGTACACACCTGTAATCCCAGTGGCTTGAATGGCTGAGGCAAGAGTTCAAAGCCAGCCTCAGCAACTTAGCAAGGCCCTAAGCCCTTGGCCCTGTCTCTAGATAAAATATTTTTAAAAAGTCACCTCCCAAAACTCCTTTCCTGTTTTCTTTGTGTGTGTGTGTGTGTGTGTATGTGTGTGTGTGTCCTGCTGCTCATGTTCCCCCTGCACTCATATTATCCTTGATTCTTTTCTTTTTTTGTTGTTAATAAAAGTTTTATTTGAATTATAATTTACATACCATAAATTTTTGCCTTTAAAAGTATTTAGTTATTTTTTTTAGTATATTCACAGATTTGTGTGACCTCTCTATCAAGTTCCAGAACCCTATACTTACTAATAGTCACTTTCCACCTCTCTCCCTAATCCCTGGCAATTGTTAACCTACTTTCTGTCTCATGGATTTGCCCATTCTATGTCCTATGAGTGGAATCAGACAACCTTGTCTTTTGTATCTGGCTTCGTAGCATGCTTTCAAAATATATCCATGTTGTAACATTGCTTTGTATGCCCAAATATTATTCCTTTTTTTTTTTTCGTACAGACCACATTTTGTTTATCCATTGGTTGTCATGGTCGTCCATTGGCTATTATGAATCATGCAACTGAGAACATTTGTGTGTAGGTTTTGTGTGGACATGTGTTTTCAATTCTAAAAGTAGATTGGGGGGGAACTGTGGAGACTATTTTGCAAAACAGAGTACCATTTTACATTTCCATTAGCAATGTATGAGAATTTGGATTCTTAACTTTTTCCAACTATTCAAATTACTTCCTTAGCTGTATGATTTGTAACTGAACACACCACCCGGAAGAACAATTCAGATTAAAAAGAGGGAACCCGAGATTATTGATGCCTCCAAATATCTGAAGCAAAAGGCCAGTGATTTGTGCTCACCTTGTGATCCTTTAAGCCACCTGTTTTTCTGTCTTACTAATACATGGTTTAAGTTTTCTTTTTCCTTTAAATATCCCATGTGTATCCTTATAATTTTTTCTAATTTTCTCGAGAATCTAATAATTTAGGGAGACTTTGCTGTAAGCCTGGTGTTGCTAGCACTGAAGAGAGAGGAAAAGTTCAGGGTCAGTTCTTGCTCCGGATACCTTCCTACCTTGTTGGAGAGAGAATAAATGAAAGAAGACATATGATTAAATAATTGTTCAAATGATGAATAAGGACCTCTGACTACCTTATTCATCAGAATCATCTGGGGAGCTTCATACGCATACTAATTTTTATTATAAACTTTGTACGTTTATGGTCACATCATATCAAACAACATGGAAATATATAAACAACAAGGGTCAAAATCCTAACACTTTGGGTCGCCCTAACTCTTTGGTTGCTTCTTAGGAGCTTGGTGAAAATGGACTTTACCCCAGCCTTCCATGCCCAGGGTTTAATTCTGCAGAATTGGGCTAGTGAACAAATACTCCAGGAGGTGGGCATGGTCACTATAGTGAAACAAAGATTTGAGAAGACATGGCTCAGTGTGATAGTGCATGTCTAAGTGCTTGGTATAATTTATGAAATAAATTAGATCTTAACCTAAGAAGATGGAGGTATTTTAGAAACATGCAAAGGAAGGGAGGAGGGAGAATGAGGAAGAGGCAGTGTGGGTGTGGCTCTGGGCTGGGAGGGCAGCCTTCCTGGAGTATGTAGTTGGAGAGGTAGCTGGCACTCATATAAGAAGGACCAAGTTAGGGCTGGACATCAGAGGGTCCTAGGCCAAAGTCATCACTGCAGATTCATGAGCAGGAAAATGACAAGCAGACTGGTGTGTCGCTCCAGTTTCTGCACCCTTCTTCCGGACAACACCAGGTTCCACTTCTATAATGGGCTCGGACTGAAATAGCCATCTGCCCTCTATGAGGCCTTTGTGCCCAGGCCTTGCCAGTAAGTGCTAGGGGGGCCTCCCAAAGCCCGGTCTTCTTTCTTTCTTCCCTTTATTGCCCACTCTATTTTTGTTTTTCCTTCTCAGATTACTGCTCCATGTCCAGCCTCCCATTTCTAGGTCTCCCCCCTCCTCCCCTGTGAAGACCAAGAATACCATAACAAGTGATAAAAAGCTTTAGGCTATTCAGAGTAAATTGATCCCCCCTGTGGGAAGTGCCAACTCTCTGTTATAATTACTCTCAGCTCCTTGGGGTGAACATCATATTCTCAAAAGGTCACGTAAGCCCTCTTTTTCCTGGCTTTTTGGCTACAGGAGTTACAGTGCAGCATTTTGCCTACCTTACAAGATATTTATAATGAGGGCAGCTGGCATTTATCGTGTATATCTGCAACTCAGGATGAAAAAAAAACTTTCCCAAGGTCACTCTCTAGAATAGACCTGCCTTTTGATTCAGAAAAATATGGCAACCTCCTTATTTGTCTGAACTCTGAATCACAACCCCCATGGCTTATGCCCTTCAAGAGACCCCCAAGTTTTAGATCAACATCTTTCCCTCCAAGAGATCACTTAACATATCTTAAACACTGAATAAAGAAAGTTTAACTTGGAGTGCAAAGGAGATTAACTTGACTCCTGCTGTTACATTAATAAACATTCTAAGATGGAGAATTCTTTTGCTATTTTTAAGGGTTAAGACTGAGGCAAAATAAATAACAATTTCAGGAGACAGAAGTTAGGTACCTCAGATGTTTATGTATACAGAAAATATGTATTCAAATTTCTTTTTTATCGGCTTCATTGTGCACTGTGATATTCTAACAAGAGGATTTTATATTTAAGAATATTGATAAATTTGGTGTGATTAAAAAGTTTACTTGTCCACCATAAGGCATTATATAAAATCCTATAGTTTACAGATGTCAATTTTTATAGTTAACATATGTTAGAATATATTTAAACTTAATTATTTATAATAAATATTCCCAAACCAAAAGCAGTGAATGAAATCTGAGATTTAGTATATGTGAGATGTGTGTCATTTAAAAAAAAATTACTCAAGATGTGTGTCTTGTTTGTTGATTTATCACAAAATTGTAGGGTTGAGTCAAGATCACTAGAAAAACTGCCCAAATCATTATCTGTGAATGCACAATCCAGGATCAAACTGGCCCATGTCAAAGATCATTTATGCTTGTTTGGGGATAGAAAAGAAGAGCTCTCTAAGCTTTGTTAGTACCTCCTGTTTCTGAAAAGGAGAAATGAATTGTTTGCAGACAGATATCTTCTCGGAAGATGGAGTCCTCCCTGTCTGGAGCTTGCTCTAGATAAATGAGCAAGGCCCAACACTTCAGTCAGCTTGGGGCCCTTTCCAAGGCTTCTTTTTATAGAATAGGATGCCCTTCTGGATTTAGTATAGAGTAGAAATTTTGGGTCCAGTTTCCTGCTCTAAGTGAATACTTATGTCTTGTCCTAAAGTGCCACATGATTCTCCCAGATCCCTCCACACCATAGCCTTTCCCAGCATCCTGATTATTGCTTCTACACTTTGCTTTAGAGTAAAGGGATGCCCAGTAAGCCATCTTTCAAGAGATTCCCACCCTTATTCTCTTTTAAGCCCTATTATCAGCTCTAAGCTCCAAGCTTATGCAAGTTTTGAAGAAATTAACTTTTCTTGGGTTCTTTGGAGTTCAGAAAGATGGAAAGAAACTACTGTCATGTATGTTAGCTGTCTCACTTTACACATAAAGAAACTGAGAAACAGGCCATATGGCATGACCACAGTCACTGTTCTGCTCACTGGTTGTAGCTGAATCATCTTCCCTATGTGCAGTGTAGGTGAATTCCAACAGAATGACCAGTTAATGAAGCTATGAGTGAAAATATTCATTTGCTAATTTAATAAGAGTTACAATAATCTTAGTCTCTTTTGGTGGTAGTGGTGGCCCATGCAAGGACATATACTATTTCTAAAAAGCCCTCATGGATGATGTACTTTGTTTTGGAATATTCAGAAGCTTCAGTTTAAGTGTGTAGGAAGCCAGAAGTATTTCCAGTTAGATTGTAGAGGATTCTTTAGCAAAGATTCTCAAAATACAGGATAATTGATTTAGGATAAGGCTTCAAAGTTTCTTTAGTTCCAAACAGAATTTTGAACTGTCTTTCTTAGCTTTCAGCATAAGAAGGGAGATTATAATTTGTTTATAAAGGCTGGATACCATCCTGTCCGTAGTTCATCAAAGAGGTGCCTGGATCCTCTTGGGACACAGACAGAGCTAAAGAAGACACATAGTATGATGAAGTATCTCAAGTCTGAAAGTGCACTTTATCCTTTTCTATCCCTACCTTTGTTCCTAAATACAGCAGTCCCCTCTTGGTTGTGGTTTTGCTTTCTGCAATTTCAGTTACCTGCGATCGACTGCAGTCTGAAAATATTATGTGGAAAATTCCAGAAAAACCACACTCACATAATTTTATTACAGTAAATTGTTATAATTATTCTATTTTATGAATAGTTACTATTGTTAACTTATTCCTGTGCCTAATTTATAAACTAAATTTCATCACTTTTATGTATAGGAAAAAATTTCACCACAGTTTCATATCATATATGTATAAGGAAAAGAACAGTGTATGTAGGATTCAGTACTATCTATGTTTGTAGGTCTCTCTGGGGTCTCACCATATATTCTGTAGATAAAGAGGGGACTACTATACTTTGTTTCTTCCTTTGCCTCTATTTTCTGATCATTGTTGTGCTGGTAGAAGGCTAATCTACTATTAAATTCATACTCTTCTTGTATATGAATATTTTCCTTAATGGTCAATAACATAAGGCTGCCTGGTTTCTATCCCATTTTGAGCTTGTGTGTCTATATAATATATATTATATATGTGATCTATAATATATATACACACATATTACACACACACACACACACACACACAATAATTCCTTGTCTGGGTCAGAAGTTTGTCTTTCTGCAGTTCTTACCAGTTGGTTCTCATGTTGTCATCTGGACTGACAAAGATTTCTATGCTCTTGAACCCGACAACTCTCAAGATGTAGTTATTATTGGATTATCTATGGATCTCTCCCATTTCTGTATGTCTTTTTAGCAAAAGCAGTGACGACATTATGTTCTTTTGAAAGAGGTGTGTTTAGCAGTAATATCTCCCTTCTCCTAGGAAAATGGTTCAGCAGATTTGCTTACAGCATATTATAACAGACTAGGATCTCCTAAGCCTAAAGTTCCTCTCCTGTAAAGCAACCCACAGGGTGTACAAGTGTCATCTTGCCCTTTTTGAGTTGTCCTGTGAGAATTAGGGCTTAAGAAACTGCTGAATCTGTGGTTTCTATGAGTAACAAACCATCTTTTGTCTCTGACCCAGCATCCATGTGTCTTATGTCAGCATCCATGAAACTGCAGCAGACTGACATGTGAGCTTGCAATTCTTGACAGTTACCATGCCTCCCTTCAGACAAATGCTTCCAGTTCCTTCAACCATCCTTTACATTGTCATATGTTTTGAGCTATCTCTTATTCTTATCAAAAATTCTGGTTACTCATCAGAATGACTGTGACCTTGGTATCTAGAAAGGAAAATAAAAGTCCATATGTATTCTGACTATCATGAATGGAAAATTGTCACTTCTTTTGTTCTAAAAACCACACGCTGTAAGTCTGCCCAAGATGAAATGATCTTTCTGGCATTCACATTACAGTTGACTCACATAAAACTTCATGGTCAGTCTAAGCCCTCAAGCATTTTTACTCATGCCAGAGTTATGTCAAATATTCCCATCTTATTCCTGTGCAGTTTTTCTTTTGCACCCAACTCCAAGAATTTAAAATTATCCTTCTATAATTTCATCATATTCCACTCACTCCTTTATTCCAGGCTCTTTATAACTTGATTTCCCTATTATCATATTCATTGTGCTCCCATCTTTATGTCATCTCTAAGTTGACTCAGCAAGCCATCTATATATTTATTCATGTTAATGATTAAATTTTGAACATATCAGAGAGAGAGAGAGAGAGAGAGAGAGAGAGAGAGAGAGAGAGAGAGAAAGGTTTTGGCTTTGACACAGAGATCTCGATGCATTTAAGGAGTCAGTTGGCTGCAGCAATTACAGGCAGATTCTCCCCAGGGAAACTCCATGGAGATGCTCCATGGAGATGCTCACAGAAGGGAGATCTATGAAGCCTGAGGACTCTTTTAAGTCATGCAGTAAAGCATCAGAAGACAAAGAAAGAACCAAAGTGATATTTGTGTAGCTTCCAGAGCTCATCTAAAACATTATGGATTCTAGTTGGCAAGTGGGAGACAACACAGATGGCAACGAAGGACTCTGCCCACATTAGCTTGGCTTAACCCCCATCTCTTTGCCCCATGCTGTAATCTGCTTATACACAGAAATAATCACACAGTAGCTGCCTGAGGAAGAACGCCGGTGGCAGAGTTTATCAGTCATATTTTAATCAGTATGAGATAGCTTGGCAGTGACAGAGCACATGCCTGGGACTCTGGGACGATCTGGGTTCCTTATGGTTTATTACTGGTTCCACCTGGAGCTTGTAAAAGGCAGACTTTTAAAAATCGCTTATTTCTCTGGGTCTCACTCTTATCATTTGTAAATTGAGAAGTTTGAACTAACCTCCAAATCTCCTTTTACTTTCTAACAAAACGTTTATAGCTAGAAATTTAGGAGCCATTTACTGAATACCAATATGAAAGAATCTTGAAGAAATTAGATAAGGTGCCCAAGGTCACATGACCCACATGAGGCAAAGTGAGGATTTGAAATCAATTTGCCATAAATGCTTCCCTGTCTTTAGACTAGTACCAGGAATCAAACCAATATAGGAATAAAGTAGAAATAACAGTAGGGTTTTTTATACCAAATTGAATTAACATTTTGTTGAAGTTTTTGTCAGTTACTTTTGTCATTTTTTAAGACACTACCTGGAAAAGAGGTTTTATATGCTAAAAAGTGGCCTTTGAAAGGGATGTGAGGTTGGTTTGATACTCTTTTGTTTGCTTTGGATGAATACTCAGCCTGTTTGCATTTGGCCTCCAACCCTCACTGTTTCTTTGACCTTGGGAAAATGATTGAAATTTTTAGTCATTTCCTCACCTGCAAAATGGGCACGACATGAATAGCATCTCCCCTATATAGTGTTTTATAATAACTAAATGAGAAGGTGAGACTAGCGCCTAACAAGCTTTCAATAAATATTGGCTCAATAAATATTACAATTACCTTCTACCTTCAGTGAATACCTAACTTAACTCTAAGTGATTTAAATACATGCACAAACCACAAAACTGTCATTGAACATTAGACTCATAGATAAGGGTAAATTTTATAAAACTGTACTTTTGTGCTTATTCTTTTTATTTTCCCAAGTTCACAATACAATAAGGAAAATGTCCAGTTAAAGGCAGATGACTATGAGCTCTGTATCTAACATAAAAGCTTTATCTTTGGAACTAGCACAGACCTCTAGGCATTGAGAGACAGTGTTTCTCTGTTTCATTCCCAGAAGTACTCTTTCATCATACTTTTTTTTTTTTTCATTATATGAGCCAACTTTCAAATATTTGGGAGCAGAAAGGATTTGCTCTCAGGTTTCTCATCATTGCTTTGCTGATGACCTTGGTAAAGTCAATTAAATTCCTGTATGTTCTCCACAAAATGAAAATAACAAATGGGACTTCTCAGCACATAAACTGATGATCTTTTAAGTGCTCAAAATCCTGCAAAAATGTTAAATACAAAATATGAATATTTGAACATAATGTATTTGTTTGTGTTCCCAGAAAAGCTAATCACAAAGTTTCTTGATAAAGCAAGCCACATTGCACATGTCACAAATGGTACTGCATATTCCCTGAGTAACATATTCAGAACTGAAACCCTGCAGAATGTATTGTGGATATTCTCCAGCAGTACAATTCCTGCCCCTTTGCCAGTCTTGCTCCCCCTCTAAGATAAATCCAGGCTGTTGCAGTTATTTTTAGTTTTAAATCAGCTTTAAATAGGGAAAAACATTAATCTTGTGATTACCCTCCTCAAAGAGTTCCAAGCCTGAGCTTTCCTGGAGGTCATGCTGTTCTGAGTGATCTGTAACTGAAGTTTCAAAGAATCCCCAGCCAGTGAGTCCAGGAATGAAACTGTGTGTTTATTTAAATCCCTCACCAAGGAGGGCAAAATATGAGAATGATATGTCCTCTCACTTTTGCAAAGGAATCTTTGGCAATAAATCCTGTTGACTCTTTGGAATTGGATAGCTCTGTTCAGTATTCTGGACAGATTTCCAGTATATCAGGTTATTGGTTATAGCTTTTGGTGAAGTGTTGATACAGGAAACACCTCTGGGGAAGTGTCTACAACTGGCCCACCCTCTAGGATATCAGTGGAAGGTCTAGTGGAGTAGCCCTAGCATCAACTACTCTCCTCCTCCAGATACCCGCCTGTGTTAGCCAGGTTTTGTTGCTTTGACAAATACCTGAAATAATCAACTTACAAGGAGAAAAGACTTATTTTGGCTCCTGTTTTCAGAGGTCAGTAGGCCTTTTTTACTTTGGGTCTGTGGCAGCACAGTACAGCATGGCAGGAGCACATAGCAGAGGAGGCCTGTTTACATTACGGTGGCCAGAAAGCAAAGAGAGCCAGGGATGGGCCAGACCTGACATCCCCTTCCAAGTCATGCTCCCAGTGACCTAACTCCCTCTAACTAGACACCCCAACTCTTAAAGTTTTGACCACCACCCAATAGCACCACTGGTTGGAAGCCATGCCTTTATCATGGTCTTTTGGGGGACATTTAAGGTCCATACCATGACATGTTCTCAAAGTACAATTTCCTGTTTGGCCCAGAGAAATACCTGCTTGTTTTCTTGGGTAATTCTACATTACTGAGTCATTCCATACTTTTGTTTAACTTTCTGGGTAATTTAAGTTTAAAGAAGAGAAAATTTTCTAAGTGGTGCAGGAGCACATTTTTGCTAATTAATTAATTCATTAACACACATTTCTGGGTGCCTAAATGGGTACCAGGAACCATAGTAGGCCTTGTTAGGCTTACACAGATAAAAAGCAGAGTACTTCAAGGAGTGCTCATTCTGACTGGTGGTAGAAAAGATTCAGCTTCCCACGACTGACTGCTAAGCTTTTGAAGAAGCTAACGTGTTGATGAAACTGGGTCCAAGATGCTTTTAAGTTTGATTTGTATTTCAATTTACCTTCCAGAACAAAATTGTTCTCCATTCATGTTTCAGTGAAGACAATTTAGTGACATTTCATAGAATTCAGTGAGACATAATACACGAGTAAATGTTATTGAAATGTATACATGGTTTGAATAGGCCTTCATATTCCAGAACTACACAAAGTTTCATTTCTTGAAATGTCTTTAAGATGGATGTCAGGTAAATGCTTGGATTTAGGCCAAGTTAGGAGCAATAATGTCTAGGGAAACAAATTAAAGGAGTTAAATGATGAATGGTTTATCCTTCCTCTCCCAAGAACCAGTCTGTAAATGGGGAGGCATAATATTCAGATCAACTGATGTATGAACAGTCTCCACAATGATTGAAACTTATGGTTAAGCCGAGGATAGGAAATATTTGTGATCATCTTTAATCACCTTATATTTTCTGGTCAACACACTAGACTTACATATAATAAGTATTAAATAAATTTTTGTGGCACAGCATAGAACTAGATTGAATTATGTCAAATGTATAACTACCTACTTATCTGGATGACCACTAAACACTGGCTGTGGTAAACATTCTTGGTCTGACTTACAATGTCAAAAGCATGGAAGTACTATTACTGCCCTTTGCTCTCTTTCTACTCACCCCTTCTCATTTTAAAAATCATTAGCAGACCTTCAGCTAGGAAATGTGTGTGTGTGTGTGTGTGTGTGTGTGTGTGTGTGTTTAGGGATTTTCCTTAGGAGTACTTTTTATTTGGCTAAGTTTTACTTTTCCTCTGAGTACTATATAAACAACTTATTTAAAAATAGAAATATATTGATGGTTTTGTCCTTTTAAAATTAATCCCATATATGAGATACATGAAATTCCTGCTTTTAAAAATCCACTCCCTTCTCTGCCCTCCAGTTTAAAATGGAATTTAGTATAATAAACATTTACTTAATAAAATACCAGAATAGAAGAATTAGGGTGATGGATCATTTTAAATTTAAACATCCACTAACAAAAACTAGCCAACTCTTTTTCAATTTAACTTGACTGGCTCTCTGTCTGGAAGCCTTTCTGCACTCAGCTAACTGGTACTCCTCATGTTTTAAAGAGGTACAGGGATTTCTAAACTTAATTTTAAAATACCTGATAGCTTGGTCTCTACTATAATTTAACAATTTCTTCTCATTAAAGAAAAAAATTAAAGAAGATGGGTGAAATTATTTTTTTAAAGTAAAAAAAAAAAACAACCCTGAAATGCATGTGTGAGCTTTTTATTCAAGGAGAGTAGAAGGCACAGAATCGTGGCTGATATTTTTAAATGTTTTCATGAATCTATTTTTTCTCATGTTGATTTAATGATCCAGGCTCCAAATCATTTATATCTTTTTCTTCTATCTAATCATTTATTTGACACACATTCATAGAGATTTTTCTATGTGGAAGGAATTTTAGTGGACATATGCTATATCAGGGAGCTTCTTTATTTTCAACCCATTTAAATCTAAGAAGAATCACAAACACCTGGCAGGTTACAGATTGAGCACTGCAAGCAAACAGACTAAGTGATGGGTTGCTGCTGGCTGAACATCATGGAGAAGGTTCCACTTATCTCAAATCTTAATGAACAAGTAGGAATTTCAATATGCAAATTCAAAAAAAAGAAGGAAAAAATATATTTGATGGAAAAAGCATAGAACCAGAAAAATGGCAGATCTGGGTTCTGTCTCTAACAGAGATTCACTTCATGAGCTCCAAGACCTCAAGATCTTCATTTACAAAATAGGGTAGACAATCTCCAACATCCCTTCCAGCTCTAGGATTCTATGATTAAATGGCACACCAAACAAGGAGACGGCCTGGGAGAAAACATGGAACTATTCTGAATGGTTACAGAATGAGCAGTAGCCAATCCTAAAAAACCAAAAGCCCATTATTCTCTCTGATATGTGGATGCTGACACACGATAAGGAAGCAGGGAGGGAAGAACAGGAGTTTACTGGATTAGACAAAGGAGAATGAAGGGAAGGGAGAGAGGACGGGAACAGGAAAGGCAGTAGAATGAATCAGACATAACTTTCCCATGTTCATATCTGAATACACGACCAGGGAATCTCCCCATCATGTACAACCACAAGAATGAAATCCTAATTAGGATAAGTTATACTCCATGTATGTATAACATGTCAAAGTATACTCTACTGTCACATATATCTAAAAAGAACAAGTAAAAATACTTAAAAATTTAGAAAAGAGTAGCTGGTATGTAGGGTTTATGTTGAAAAAGTAATAGTAGTGTTTTATCTTGAATATCAAACTGAGGAGGCTATTTTGAAACACCTAATACTAAAACATTATTCAGTTGTAGTTTGGAAGAATAAAACCTTTATGTCTGCTCCACCCATCATTTGACATTCAGAATATGGTATGGAATGGCCAGATATAGGCATGAAGTTTTGTTTCCTTGTATTTCCATTTGCTCCAATGAATTGTTTCAGAAAAGTCTGGTGACGTCTTGCTCTTCTCAGAGAGACACCGGTCTCCATGGTAAGTAAAATGTAGGTATCTTTAAGACACAATGTTATCAATCTTGGCATCTTAATGAAGGAGTTCAGCCCCTTCAGTAGCATCAGGAACCTCACCTTCTACCCTGTTTGTTCTTTACATTGCTTGTTTTTGTCAACAGTTTGGTAGCTTTGGAAATTCATGAAAGAAGGTATTTAATTTCAGTTATAAAATTTTTGTAAAGGACATCTTTCTCTGAACCAGACTTGATCAAATCAATCATTGGGAGATGCAATGTGACACCCTCAGTGTACACACACACACACACACACACACGCACACACAAACAGAAAATGTAAGATTCTTCCAGCTAAACAGAGCTTCGTCTTGCTTTGCATTTTCTTGCCTACTGAATTATCAGAGACAACATGTGAAGTAGCAAAGAGCTTGGGATTGTAACAATTTGGATATTATTGGAGAGACAGAGACAAGTAATCTTTTTTTTTTTTTTTGAGTAGTGAGTGTTTGACTTGAAGTTCTCATTAGTAGGATTGTTTTGGAGGCAGAGTGCAACATGGATGAGGGATATTGGAGTAGGAAGAATGTATAGGCAGGGAAATCTCATAGGATGCATTGTAAGAAGCTTCAACTAGCTGATGACTGTAAGACTGTAATAGAAGAGAATTAAGAAATGTTGAGAAGATGAGAATGATATAGTAGAACAAGGCTGTTCAATAAGAATATAAAATGATACATACATGTAATATAAATTTTCTTGTGGTCACATGAAAACAAGACACAAAAGAAATAGGAGAAAATAACAATATATTTTATTTAACTCAATATATCCAAAACATCATCATTTCCATATGTAATCAATCATTATAATTTGGATCTGGAATGTCCCCCAAAGGTTCATGTGTTGAAGGCTTGTCCCTGCTGGTGGTGCCACTGGAAGGTGGTAGGACCTTTAGGAAGTGGAGCCTAGCTGGAAGAGGGATCACTAAGTCCTACCTTTGAAGGATATATTTATCCCTGGACCATTCTCTCTCTCCTGCTCTCTCTCTCTCTCTCTCTCTTTCTTCTTCTTCTTCTTCTTCTTCTTCTTCTTCTTCTTCTTCTTCTTCTTCTTCTTCCTCCTCCTCCTCCTCCTCCTCCTCCTCCTCCTCCTCCTCCTCCTCCTCCTCTTCTTCTTCTTCTTCTTCTTCTTCTTCTTCTTCTTCTTCTTCTTCTTCTTCTTCTTCTTCATCTTCTTCTTCTTCTTCTTCTTCTTCTTCTTCTTCTTCTTCTTCTTCTTCTTCTTCTCTCTCTCTCTCTCTCTCTCTCTCTCTCTCTCTCTCTCTCTCTTTCGCTCTCACTCTCACTCTCATACACCATGAGGTGAGCAGCTTTGTTCTATAATCCTCTTGCACCATGATGTAAGTCTTATCACAGGCCCAGAAACAATGGATCCAGCCAATCAAGAAGTAAAACCACTAAAACCATGGGCCAAAATAAATCTTTCCTTAAGTTTTTTGTCTCAGGCATTTTGTCACAGTGACAAAAAAGCTGACTAATGCATTAATGTAAAAGGCATTCATGAGCTATTATATATGCTTGTTTATTTTAGTGTTCAAAACTTGATTGCATCGTGCACTTACAGGTCTCCATCTAGACTACCCACATTTCAAGTGCTCACTAGCTGCATGTGATTAGTGGTTACCATAATGCTCGACCCAACTTTAGAATGAAATAAATCATACATGCATTGGAGCCTGGAGGGAGGGAGGGAAGAGACTGAAGGATTGGGTCTAGAGGAAAAAGCAAAATGAGTCCTTTACTAAAATTGGAAATGTCAGAGGATGCGTGTAATGGAGGAAAAGAGTGGGGGTAGAAGATGAGTAAGCAATTACTCTATCATTTTGACTAAAGGTACCAGTAAAACATCTGTTGGGAAATACATATAAAGGTATGATTAAAATTCAGCATGGAAGACAGAACTCAGAATGAAGATACATTTCTGGGAACTCATTCTAAGGGGTTAAAATTCAGTGGTGGTATTCAGTGTGGTTGCAAGTGCAAGGAGAGGAGAAAGCCTTGAGCAACCTCACACTGAAGGGCACAAGGAAGAAAGCAATCTGGTAAACCAGGAAGGGTCACAGTCAGAGGCTAGGAGCAGAACCGGGTCTGGAAATGCTTGAAGGAGGGACATTGTGTGGGAGTCTACCCAAGACCAGAAGGCACAAAAGACTGAAGGGAAATGAAAGCACAAGAAGAAATGGCTGTTTCAAATTTGAGTTTTATTCTATCATTAACTGATAAATAATATTTTGAATCTTCATTTTCTAATTTTAAAAATAAAAGAAAAACATATATTATTTCTTAGTTTCCTGTGTGTCAGACACTTTGTGAAGTCCTTCAGATACATTTTTTTTAGAAAAACTTGGTGAAACATATTTTAGGAGTTTACTGAGATTTATTATTAGACTATGATGGAGCTAAGGAACTGATTTATAACTTATCTTAGACACCTCACATCTTATTAAGACTCTTAAGAGGTGGGCAGATACATACAGAACATGAAAAATAGATGATATGGTACCTCCAACATGAGCTATTTTTCTGCTCTGATCCTCAATTCAGCACCCTAATTTAAAAAAAAAAACTGGAATGTAAGAGTCTTTATATTCTCCCTGGTGAAATGTCCATGACTGTTTCCCATCCAGATGTTTAGAGGGAACATGGCATAGACAGACATACTCAGGTACGCTTTTTTTTTGTGTGTGTGCAAAATGACTTGTTGCTCTTAAAAATGAGCCAATAGGTGACCTGTTTTCTGACCAATTAGATTAGTTGCAAGGGGGAAAGAGAGATGACAAGGGAGGGGTAGAGAAATTAAATATTATATAATATTTTCCTTGAGATCTTCAGAAAATTTTATTGTTCCCATTTCATAAATGAGGAAATTGAGGTCCAGAGTAGTTAAATGAATTCACAAAATAGCAGAATTCAAATTCAAAGGGAGGCCTGCCTGATTCCTAAGATTCTGAATAAATAAATGAATCCATTACCTTATGCTTCTGCAAGTATTTCATTAGAAGGTGGGATTTCCACCAATGATCTGGAGTTTAAAGAATGTTATTTTGATTACATTCACTGTCTATCTTTATTATTGCTTGCTTTATTTCTACAAAGAAAATTAATTTAGTTATTGCACTGACATATGAGAACACACAGGCAGAGATCTCAAGAGAAAAGAAGTCACAATTATTTGGAATAATTGGATAATTAGTGTATAATAATTATAATAAAAATTGGATAATAATTGGATAATTCATTTATCTCAGATTTCAAATTATATATGTATATATACATATATATATTTCAAACAAGAATCATCAAGACTAACCTGTGCTAAAAGCCTAAAATGTAATATCTTACATGTATATATATATACATACATACATATATATACAATATGTGTATATACATATCACACTTCATAAATTCAGCAGCTTATGAATATATTTCACATAATTATATATAATATTATAATTACTATATTATATGCATACAGATATATATATATATATATATATATATATATATATATATATATATATATACATCTCTCCAAGATAAACATAATTTCTTCCAGTCTAACATTATATTTTCTTAGGCTGTTGCTAATATTAACTCCAGAACACCCAGTTATTATTAGCGGGAATTGCTCTTAAAATCAACTTTGCCTTATCAATCTGATCTATACTGTCTTGGGTCATGGATCTAAAAAATGTCAATGATTGGGGAAAGATATTACATTTTAGGCTTTTGGCACAGGCTAGTCTTGATAATTCTTGCCTTGTGTTTGGAATAAAGCCCCTGTATATTAATTCAGACCTTGCCTCCCCACTCAACTCGAATTGATTATTTAGAAACTAGTCTTAAAACAACTTTGGTTTTTCCAAACTAATTTTTGTGCAAATCACCAATTTAGAAATCTAAACTATGACTTTCATTTAGCCATAGCAAAATAGTCATCATACGTAGTGTTATTTCTATGTACTAGGCATTGGATATGCTTTTCATGAACTAATGCACTTAATTATCACAGTAATCTGGGAGATGCTATAATTATACCTATTTTATAGATAATAAATCTAGGAAGAGAGTTTTATATTACTTGCTCAAGATTACATGACTAGGATTTTGGGGAGCTGGGATTCAAAGACAGTGTGGCGTTAGTAATATAGCTTAGTAAGCTATATTATATTTCAAAGAGAGGACATGAGTGTCTGGAAAGCTTGGAAGTATTCTAAAAAAAAATTAGGCCCTGATTTTCAGAAGCAATTATAATTTCTTACTCAAATTGACAACCTAAGTGGAAACTTTGTCATTTCAATCTATCATTACTCATTTATTTAGTATCCATGATACAGCGTAGCAACAGAAGATGTGGTCACGCATAATGATAATTTAAGAATCCTTACCCTTGAGTCATTTAGTCAGCCAGAAAAAAGTGACACAGAACAGTCAGGGAGTACTGAAAGTGTGTAGTTAAATGCTAAGTCTTTTGGTGTATTAAATTGTATAGTAGAGGGGCATAAGGAAAAAGGAGAATGCAAAGAACTGCACAGTAATGAATATATATATAGCAGCTTATGAATGAAGACTCAGAAAGGATCTTAAATGTCAGGGAGAAATTGGACGAGGAGTGGGAGAGGAAATGCCTGGCAAGATGAGCCAGAGGAAGGTGATTCAATGCTCAGAGAGGGGAACAGGAGCGGTATGATCATTTCTGTTCTTTTTTTATTAATTTTTTAAATACATGACAGCAGAATGTATTACAATTCTTATTACACATATAGAGCACAATTTTTCATATCTTTGTATAAAGTATGTTCACACCAATTCATGTTTTTATACGTGTACTTGTTTTTTTGCATTATAATTCTTATTACACATATATACCACAAGTTTTCATATCTCTGTTTGTATATAAAGTAGGTTGACACTCAATTTGTGTCTTCATACATGTACTTTGGCTAATGATGTTTATCACATTCCACCATCCTTGCTAATCCCCTGCCTCCTCCCTTTCCCTCCCTCCCCTCTTCCCTATCTAGAATTCATCATTTCTGTTCTTTACTCCCTGTCACCTGCCTCTCTCTCCCTCCTCCCTCTCCCTTTGTACACACACACTCATACATATGAGCATACACACACACGTTTGTGGCTATATCCAAGTGTTCACGGAGATTTATACACAGCTTTGCATCAAAATAATGTTTGTCTTGTACCAATATTGATATGCTTTTGATAAACTCAGAAATATAATGGGTAGCTGGAGCTGATAATTTATAACTTTTAAATGGCTGACCTTGAGAAAGAAATGACATATTGACTGTCCTTTGACTATATCCAGTAAAACCATCATCCTTTTGGAAATCAAGACCAGGTCAATACTTAAACCAGGAAGATTTTTTTTTTATTATAAAGAAAAAGAACTCTGTTTATAACAAGATTGATTGTTTTTTGATTGACATCATACTTTATTCCTACTTGTACACATTTTTGGTTTATCATTGCTATAGGCAATAGAAAGGAAATTGCTCTGTAATATTATTCCTCTGTATTTGACAAAAAATTCAGTACAGTGAGTTAGATGATGGGGATGAAAATTCCCAGTTTTATGTGTTTAAGGTACAGTTGTGAATCTTAAACTACTACCAAAAACCTAGGCTTCTAAGATCAGGATAAAGAATTCTTTTATAAAATTCTCACTGTCCTTTACAAATTTGATTATTTGAAATAAAGGTACCAAAATTCCTCTCATTTTCTTTTTTCATATTTCAAGTCATAATAAATTGGATCTGATTTGTGACAGGATTTCTACAACTGATAAAGTGGTATTACTTTAATGTAATCCTTATTTAAATCAAAACTACCAGAATCTGCAGACTGAGATTAAAAGCTATCTCTTTTCATGACAATCAATATAATATTTTTGTTGCGTTACTTTACCTTTAACTATCCTCCAGGAGCAATTTGTGAATAAATGGTCATATCTGTATTTTGCAGATACACTCAAACTGGACCAATTATATTTTGGGCACCATCATATGTGAGAATTAACTAATACAGCAAAACCAGATGGGAAAATTTATTCTTTCCTCCTTTCCTTTACAAAACTCATGACAAACTTATAGATATTTTAACAGGCATCAGTAGTAATATTGTTCCTGATTTCATGAATAGAAAGTGTGTATTAATTTGTTTCCTGATATTATGATTAAGTACCTGAGGCTAGATGCTATCTAAAGTAAAAAGGTTTATTTAGCCCACAATTTTGGAGGTTCAAAGGCATGGTGTCAATACCAGCTCTACTCTGGTGAAGACCTCATGGTGGATGGCATCATAATAGCAGGAGTGTGGGTGAAAAGGAGAGATCACAGGGCAATACAAGAAGTCAGAAAAAGGCTGAGGTCCTATAGAACTACATTAATCCCTTTTGAGGGTTAACTCCCTCAAGGACCTAAAGACTTCACACTAGTTCCCATCTCTTAAAAATCCCACAACCTCTTAAGATTGCCATACTGGAGACCAAGCTTTCAACTCATGATCATTAGGGACACATACATAAGCCATATGCAAATCAAAGCAAATGTCCCTGTATATGAATCTATGCATCTGGGTGTGTGATCACACATACTCTAGATTCCTAGAGTCATTTGGTATTAATCATTTAGTCCTTTAGTATTTAAGCTCCCCTGATTCCTGTTGGACTTGGTTGGTGTGGACGATGTCACTACATTCTTCCTGATCACTTCTGGCTTCTAACTCTTTCTCCATCAGATTCTCAACTTCTCCTCAGCCTTTCACTTCCTATCTGTCAGGCCATTTTTCTGCACCATTTCACTCTACTTCACACTTCCAAACTCCTTACTACCACCATAGTTTCCTGAAGGACTTGGGGGCTTGCAGGGATTTATGCAAAATATTATTGGGTGTCATCTAACATTCAGTGATAGACAGGCTTGCTCCTGAAGGTCACTTGAGCCTTCCTATGCAGTTGTCATCATTGGTTACACATCTGACTTTGGACTCAGCCTATTGCTATGTTGCTGGATTCCCCTAAGTTCCTTCAACTGTGTCCCCTCTCTCTCCAATTTGCTAATCTCTGTCTCAAAATTCCTGTCGTTTGTGTGTGCGTGCGTGTGTGTGTGTGTTTGTGTGTGTGTGCAATGTTTTATCTATCTTTAGAAGAAGAATATTACCTAATGGCTACACTTGGCTACCCTGAAGTTCTTATCTCTACCAGTAAAACACAATATGGATGTGATTTCTGTGGTCAACTCATAATTTTAAAATGTTTTTATAAAGGGTGATATTATAGAAGAAATGATACATCTGGGGTTTGCTTCTGAATAATCTGGAGAAGAGGAGTAGATATAGGCAGAAAGGAAACAGTACTGACTATGAATGTTGAAGTTGGGCAATGGGTATGGGGGGTCTATTGTTTTCCAGTGTTATTTTGCATAGACTCAAAATACTCTATAATAACAAGATAAGCTTTTCTGCTTGATATATAATGCAGAATTAGTTAATGTATAATAACACACATTATTACATAATTAATAATTAAAATAATAATGTAGATATATTTATAACAAAACAATTCAAAAGATGAATAGACTAAAGCTTGGAGGGTAAAAAAGCATATATTTGATGAAAAGATAAACTTAAGGGCATATTGGAGGTACTTTAAGAAGCAGAGATGCAATAGTAACACATGTGTTAGTTATTTTTTAGTGCACAACAAATTATATCAAAATTTAATGGCTAAAAGCATCAAACATTCATTCTCCTAAAGCCAAAAAATCTGGGTACAGTTTCAGGTGGGTTTCTCTGGATCAAGAGTTTTCATAAGCCTGCAAAGAGGTTGTTTCCTGGGGTTTAAATCATCTCAAGATTGGACCAGATGAGTATCCACTTCCAAACACAATCAAATAGCTCTTGGCAGGTCTCAGACCCTCATTTGCTGTTGGCCAGAGACCTCACTTCTCTTCCCGCCACAGGGTAGCTCCACACATGGGAAAGGTTTCTGTTGGAGGGTGATTGAGAGAACAGATTCAAGATAGAAGCAACATCTTTCTCTAATTTAATCTCTGATGAAGACCATTGCTTCTTCTATATTCAATGTGTTAGCATTTTATCTGTGAGTCCAGCCTACAAAGGAAAGGATTATATAAACTGACTCCCAGGAGGAAGGAATCATTGGGGCCAAATTAGAGGATGCCTACTACAGACTGCACTCTGGGCCCCAATAATTCACATCCTTATCACATTCAAAATGTACTTACTGCTTCCCAAGCTCCCCAAAGTCTCATCCTGTTACAGTATCAGCTCAAAGTCCAGAATCTCATCATTTACATCAGGTACCAGTTCTTCTCAGGTGCAGTTCAGATCTTTGAATGTAGTTTCTCCCAACATGTGAAATTCAAGACCCAAGTTACCTGCTTTTCACACATCAACATATAATCGTGGAACAGACATAGCATAAGCAGTGCAAACATTTCTGTTTAGAAAAATGGGGAAGTAAAATGGGGGTGGGGGGACATAAAGATGTCTTTGGTTCATAGCATTTCTGAAATCTAGCTGAGCATATATTGGAAATTCCTTGATTAGGTCTCAAGGCCTTGCAATAGTTCTCCATGGCTTTTGGCTCTGCCTTCTGGCCTGGTATTAGTTTTTTAGGTTGCTGTAACAATATACCACAGAATGGATGGCTTACAAAACAGAATTTTTTTTTTCTTATAATTCTGAAGGCCAGAAGCCCAAGATCAAGGAATCAGCAGGGAGGCCTCTTTGGCTTGCAGATGGCTTCTCTCTCCATGCTCACATGGCCGAGCCTCCACATGTGCACAGAGCAGGGGAGCTGAGAGGGAGAGATATCTAGTGTCTCTTCCTATCTTTAAAGGTGGAAGTCCTATCCAATTAGGGCTCATTTAACCTTATGACCTCACTTAACCTTAATTAACTCTTTACAGGTCTTATTTCTAAATATAATTAGATTAAAGGTTAGGATCCCAGGTCTGGGGCTGTAGCTCAGTGGCATAGTGCATGCCTAGCATGCGTGAGGGACTGGGTTTGATCCTCAGCACCACATTTAAAAATAAACAAATAAAATAAAGGCATTCTGTCCATTTACAACTACCTTAAAAAAAAAGTTGGGATTTCAACATATGAATTCAGAGGGACACATTCAGTCCATAAGGAGGCTCTTGGTTCTTCTTGCTGAAATATCCTCCCTTTTCAAGAAAGAGATCACATCTTTGCAGGTGAGTAGTTTTATCAGCCTATTTTCTGACATTTTGGGGATCCAGCTTCCTCTCTGTGCTTTTGTACTTTCTGTCCTTTAGAACCCAGGGTGGCATTGGCATACCTTTAATCTCAAAGGGCTTTTTGAATGACTGAATAGTTCTTGTTATGGGGAGGCCGCTCAGAAAACACACTAAGTCCAAATTTGAAAGGAATCAAAGAATTTTATTTTGCCAATTTTACCTGGCCAGGGACTGCTTTGGTCAGAGACCAGGTGGCTCTCTCTCTGAAAGAAGAACAGCGCCGAGTTGTTTTGTGACCAAAATATTTAAAGAAAAAAAAATAGGGAAGAAGATCATACCCTGGGGACTTCCCTATGGAATTTTGCAAATTGCAAGCAAACAGAATACCGGGGCTGAAAATGCAGTTAGCAGAGCAAAACCAGAAAATCACATCCTCATTTATGGGGGTCTGTATCCTCATTTGTATAGGTTTACATTCTCATTTGAATGGGTCTACACAAAAACAATTTAAAAATAACATCTTGAGAACTGCCTACGTAACAAGTTTCTAACGGGAACCAAGAAGATGGAGTCCCAATGCTATACTTACTTATGCTTGTCTATAATTATTTTTTACACTTAACTACTGTTCTGGTAACCTATATTCATCTCTATATTTATCTGTAACTATATTAGACCTATGAGTTTACATGTATCACCTTACCTTATCTGTATCTCACTGTTAGCAACTCAAATCCTATGTCTTACAGTGATTATATTGTCGTATTGTCACTTTTTATCTTATAACTATGGCAGACTGGAGTAACTTAACATTACTAATTTGGTAATGCTTATAATTCTATTATTTTACTAATTAGTATTTCATTAACCTATTATTTCTATAGTCTATAACCTATAACGTTTATTGATTAAATTCAGACAATAACATTCTCTGAGGCACCACCTTTGATCTTTCTAAGGTTTTGTTTTTTTTTTTTTAAGAGAAAGAGGAGAGAGAGATAGAGAATTTTTTAATGTTTATTTTTCAGTTTTCGGTGGACACAACATCTTTTTTTAAAATTTTTTATTAGTTGCTCAAAACATTACAATGATCTTGACATATCATAGAGGACACAACATCTTTATTTTATTTTTATGTGGTGCTGAGGATCAAATCCAGCGCTGCGCGCATGCCAGGCTACCATGTTACCGCTTGAGCCACATCCCCAGCCCTCTAAGGTTTTAAGAAAGGATTTTGCCATCACAACTTCAGCTTCATCTCTAGGCCACGTTTTCTTGGCAGTGTTTGGAATTCAGTTTTTGCTTGGAAGCCATTTCCTGGCATTGTTTGCCGTTTTGAACTATCAAGTTCTAGGGTTTTTTTGTTTGTTTGTTTTGCTTAACCATCTTTCCATCAATTATTTATCTCTCTTCCTTTGCATTTTATCTCAGCAGCAAGAAGAAACCAGTGGCACTTTCAACACTGCTTAAAAATTTCCTGGTAGATCACCCAGTTCACTGTGCACATTTTCTACTTTCCAAGCTACTGGGTATATGCTAAGTTTCCTGCCCCTGCAAAATAAAGATCTCTCTCTGCAGTTTCCATAACATATTCTTTATTTTCTTCGGACCCCTTGCCAGTGGCATCTTCAAAGTCCAGATTTATCCTAATAGTTTGTTTACAGAAATTTAGGGATTTTCTAACATGCCCTCAAAATCCTTCCATCTTCCACCCACAACCTCGTTCCAAAGACATTCCCACATTTGTAGGTATTTATTAGAGCGCAGCATCCACTTCTGTGTACAAACATTCTGAATCAGACAGAAAAATAGTAGGGTATACATATGTACGCACACAAAATTAATTGTAGAAAATGGTTAACCAATCTCTGTATGTAAGGCCACTAATGTATATAAGGCTATTATGTCTAATAATTTAATCAATACCTTCATTTAATATGTATAAGATTGGGGCAGAGGAGGGGACAAAAAGTGCTGGAAACCACCAGCATAAATGAAAACTGTATGAATTCTTGTTACCTCTGACCTTGGTGGCAGGAGTGCCATGGATGTTACCCAGAGGCCAGGCACACATGGATGTAACCCAGGAGCTGGCAAAGCTGAAAGTGGAACCAGAAGGTAGGGCATGTGCAATAGCCTTATAGAGACCCACTAACTAGTTTCCACAATTGCACGGTGGGTGCCAGCCCCACCACCACCTCACACCTATCTGCCGAACCCACAGATCAGCAATAATGTGCGAGCCACAAAATGACAAGCTGACATGTTTCTCAGATCCACCCCAACCAGAGGTATCACTGTAGGAGAACATCTCATAGGGCCAGAAAATGAGAACGTGTTCAAAAAAACTGATGATAACATGTCATAAGGAAAGGTAGTTCAGGTAGTTCAGGAAAGGTAACTCTGGGACTCGGAGTTCATCCTGGATAAGCTGAAACATAACAAAGCCGCCTCAATGAGAATAAAAGAAAAAAAATAAGATAAATAAAGATCTCAGCAGAAGATAACTTCTGTTGAAGAAGCAAATAGTAGAATCCTTGGAATGTAACTGCAGACTAAGAAATAAATATAGGTCTCATCTGAATGAGATGGAAAACTGACATCGGGACACTATCGACCTCCTTTAGAAAGAACTGGAGTGAGCAAAGGGTAGCAAGGGGATAGGCACACAAGGATTCCACCTTGTTGCAGAACCTGGCACAAAATATCTGCATCAGATCTTGTTTTGGATGACTAAATAGAGGGGGGATGTCCAAATTATTACTTCTAATTTGGAATAAAGAAGCAGGATCTGGAAACTTGAGTTGTAAATTCTGTAGTTAGAATGCTCCCCTGGGAAGGGTTTGGGCATTAAAAAACTTGCTTGGGCAAAATGCTCTAAATGCAATTGATATGGCATAATTTTTAGGATATATCGTTAAGTGAGAAAAAGAAAAGTGCAAAAGAATGTCTATCATCTGATATCTTTGATGTAACAAAGAAAAGGACATAGGAAAATACATACAGGTATAGATTTGTGCAAAAGAGATACAGGAAGGATAACCTGGGGACGAATGAGATTGGCTTTCTACCAAGGGGTAGCAGGGAGGAGCAGCAATGACATTTCTTTGAACATACCCTTTCTTTTTTCCTTTGTAAATGTAGGTCCAACTTTTAAAACAATGGCAATATTTCATATGCCAACAAAATAAATAAACAATGAAAATCCAGCAGAATGTATGCAAGGGGACTCAAAATGGAATATAAATGATAACCAAGGAACTTAACTATATTACAAATGAATAACTGGTAGAAATAAGGACCAACCTATGTAACTGAAAAAATAGTGCTTTGACTAAGTGCTGTAAGACAAGTCTAAAGGCAAAATGAACTCTGCACAAACATCACATGAGAGTTAATAAATTTGCTTTGGAAAGAAATATGCAATCACAATTCCAAATCTACCTTCAATTGTATTCTATGTTTAAGCAAATAAGTAAATATATTTTGAATAATGTGATGCAGGCTTCTTGGGGAAAAGAGTTATAAATGAAGAAAGTAGGAAGGATGGAATGAACACCAAACACTGCAGTACTGAAGTCAGAGATGTAGGTGTAATGCATGAGACAAGTGTACACAGAGAGAGACATGTTTGTATGTATGTATATGCATACATACATTTTTTTTAAACTTTATTTTCTGAGAGTACAGATGCAATAGCACTTTAATAGCAATGAACACACATGGTACCTGCATCTTGCTTTCTAAATGCAATTTTTCAATGAAAGAAACCAAGAGGGCTAGGATTGTGGCTCAGCGGTAGAGCACTCGCCTAGCACTGGCGGGACCCGGGTTCGATTCTCAGCACCACATAAAAAAATAAAGGCATTATGTTGTGTCCATCTATACCTAAAAAATAAATGTTAATAAAGAAAGAAACCAAGAGTCTTTGGAGAAATAGCTGATTCCTGGGGTGGGGAAAAGAAAGTACAAGAGGAAACTGAAGAACATCTCATAGGGCCAAAAAATGAGGACGTGTTAAAAAAACTGATGGTAACATGTTATAAGGACTCAGAAGCCAGATTGAAAACATTTCTGCTGCCCAAATATGGAATAGTTTGAACAACAATATGAAAAACAATGAATTATAACCTACAGAATATCCTAAATATTCATGAGTCTCCTTTATAAATAAGTAAATGAATGAATAATAGCTGTAACTTAACAATAAATTCCAATTAATAAATAGAGAAGGAATGAGGGGAATAAAATAATAATCAACATTTGGGAACAACACAGTAATACTTGATTTGGGCAAGAATCATCAGTGGATATTTAAAAGAGTGAAGGACAGTTTGATAAGAAATAGGATATTTGTATAGTCCCAAATATCTCCC
The DNA here is from genome assembly GCF_045843805.1 of Urocitellus parryii. Classification (NCBI taxonomy): domain Eukaryota; kingdom Metazoa; phylum Chordata; class Mammalia; order Rodentia; family Sciuridae; genus Urocitellus; species Urocitellus parryii. The sequence goes on from NW_027552267.1 coordinate 26,598, forward strand.
CGCAAAATTCCTTTTAATTACAAAGGGAGACTAGAAGCTCTATGGTGGAGAAGATGCTGTCTTACACATGTTTAAGGTTGGAATCACCTGTAACACCACATATTGGCACCATGTACCTCCTATATTCTGTGCTGACAAGGGCGTAGTATCTTATCTATAACGAAAAAAAATGTATAGCTGAATTTAATCATGTGGAAACATCAGAAAAACTCAATGTGAGAGACATTCTACAAAACAACTAGCCAATACTCTTCAAAAGAGTCAAGGTTATAAAAGATAAAGTCTGAAGAACCATCTCAGGTTGTAGGAGACAAGGGAGACATGGTGACTGAATGCGGTGTGGGGTTGTGGGTTGTATTCTGGACAAGAAACTGAGCACTGGGGAAAACTGACAAAATTGGACCAAGATATGTAATTTATTTAGTAGTATAGTAATTTGGGGAAGCTTAGTGAAAGGAATACAGACATAGTACAGTAGTATTTTTATAACTTTTTTGTATGCATGATATTCCAAAAAATTTTTAAATATTAAGGCTTTAAATGATTCATCAAATAGCATTTATAATAAGAATATGTAATTTTAAGAATGCAGGTCAGTAAGTAGACTAGAAAAGAGGAATTGTCTGAAGAACAAGCTAATGGGTGGAACATATCATAGCCAGTCCCAACCATTCCAACTTTCAGGCCTCTAAATTATACTACCTGTGGTCATGAAAACTTGTACTATTGTTGAGCATTACATAGCTATGTTGAATTTGCTCATTTTATATAGATACAGATTTATAAATAGAAACAGAGAAATAAACATCAAAATCTCTTTCCCATCCTATCAATTGGATACCAATTCAATATATATAAAATCGGGTATAAATTAGTCATTTGTAGCCCACTTATTTTCATAGTTATTAAATACTAGGCTGATAAGTATATAATATTACATACCCAAATAAGAAGTGATGGTATATCAGAAGTCTTTGTATGTTTGAACTTTGGAAAACTTATATGTTGATACCATAGTCTTATATGAAATGAAATACAGTAAAACAAAGAATGGGCAGAACTGTTACAAGGACCACAAATCCAGGCTCAGGCCAGGGCTGTGGGTAAAGAAAGGAGTCTTGGTGCAAAGTGTAAATGGGGGACAAGAGGGAAAGATGGAACTCTTCAAATTAAAATGTTAAAGAAATGTCTAAATAGAGGTGTAGTTTAGGTTTGTGTTGATATCCAAGGGTACAATTTTGTTCCAATCTAGTGATTCTACAAAAATCAAGGCATGTCTATGGTCCAGATTCAAAATTAGAATAATATGATTTAGAGCAATGTAGTCCCATTCAGTTTGGTAAGGATCTTTAGCCAATGGGTGACCATGTTCATTATTGGTGAATAATTAATGAAAAGGGTAGGCAGAGGTAGTGGAATACAGAATAACAGTCCATTTCACGTTATAACAAAAATATCTTTTAAAAGAAAAGCAGCATATTTGGCTTACAGTCTGGGGGGCTACAATTCCAAGATCAGATGGCCCCTTCTATTCAGCTTCTGGTGAAGACCCTCTTGACTGAGTCACAACGTGGTGGAGAAATCTAAAAGGGAAATAATTGTGTGAAGACGAGACCAACTAAAAGGGTGACTTGCTTTTGAACAATTCACTGGAAGAAAACTAACTCATTCTTCAAGACCAGCATTGAATTCCTTCCCAGGGCAGTTCCTTCAGTGACATAATTACCTTGTAGTAGGCTCCGCCTCTTTAAGGTCCCACTACTTCAAAACCACCCCACTGAGGACCAAACCTCCAGCATGAACTCTAGGGGACAAACCACATACAAACCATGGCAAATAGTCGATTAACAAGAGAGTCTTTGTCATCGGATAGATTGTGGCTCTGCTCCTTACCTACTATGGAATGTTAATGATTAATTCTGATCTTTGTTTTCAGCATAGCAAAGCCTCCCTCATAGGGTTTTTATGATGATTAAATGAGAAAATGTAGGTCAAGATCATGATTTAATAAGTGGCAGACTTTGTTTACATCATGATCATGGTGGTGATGTTTGGGACATATCTAGGTGGAATGGTGTTTTGTACAGAGTTACTCCCCAAATCTGCTATAAAAAAGAATTTTTAAATGTTGAAAAAACAGTTGTGACAGTTTGTCAATATTCCAAGGATTAAAGGAAAAGCTGTATAGCTTGATAGGCCTTGGAAGTTTCAGGATTCCATTCAGACACTGCAGATTCTTGGATGAATCCAGAAAAATTAATTCTGGTCTTTGTACCTATGAGGAGAAATGTAAGTAATATGTTTATTTTTATAGTTCAATAAATGAAGATAATTTTGCTACAGCAGAGTTTATCAATAGCAGCACTATTGGCATTTGGGGTCAGATCATTCCAAACCATGGTCCCCCTTAAGGTGAGTGGGTGAAGGAAATCACATGGGAGGATTAATTCACTGGTGATTGGGGGAACCAGAAGATAAATGTTTCTGGCTCATATTTCAAGGACATGGACTGAATTTCAAAAACATAACATTATTTTCTATAATCAGAACACATTTCTTGGCTTTGATCCTCCATTTGTTCATGTACATAAACATAATCATAATTTATTCTAGGTAAACTTGGTAAAAATATGGTAATTTCTCAGACAATCCTAGTTTATATTCCAAACACATTCTGGATAAAACTTCTTTTGGCTTTTATTCCTTTCCTTTTTCCTGAGTTTAGTCCAAATTGGAGGAACGGGATAAACAGATAAGGAAATTTACTCAGAAGCCATTTGCCTCTCGGTTTTGATGTGATTTGATCTCATCTGATGGTCTTTGAGCTTTAGCTGATCTAGCTTTTTTTTTTTTTTTCCAGGCACATCTTACATTTTACCACCTGCTAAAATGCATAATCTCATAGACGTTAGAATCAATCTCCATCCAGGGTTTATTCATTTATTAGCTTGGATGTTGTCATACCCTCTGGTTGTCACCCTGGTATTACTTTCTCTTTTCTAAGCTCTTCTATACCATCCTGAAATTTAGGATTGAATGATTCTGAGAAACTCTCACTATGTCCCTATCCACCTTTTCTTTGCCATCTCTGCTCTATTAACCCACAACTTTCTTCTCTGGAAAAACATTGGCTCAGTTGCCAACTCCTCCAGTTCAGACTGGACCAGTGAGTTACTCGTCCACAGTACCCTACTGTCTATTATTATGATGGTGTCATGGACTTCTCTATGCAGATTGCTCACTTACTGATTTGCCCAGGATGCAAGCAGCATATTCCTTTTTTTTTATCATAAAACAAAATTGAAATAAGAATTCCATTGGATCCTTCCTCATCTTCAGGTGTGAGATGAGTAGGGGGAGTGTCAGGGTGAGCACACAAAGAGAAAAAAAGAGTCTGTATGTACTAATTTTCTTCCAAATCTGCTCCCTTTTCCTTCAAGCTCAGAAGGTTTTTCTGGTTCAGGGTCAGGGGTAGACAGTGGATGTGCTTCACCAGATTGCTTGTCCTCTTGGATCTTTCTGATTGGTACATTATAGAATGTACCAATGGTTTTCAACGTAGAAGCCAAGAATTTTGAGTCATTGTTCTCCAACCCCATCAGAGAACTGGTGCTGGGTGAATTGCAGTCCCATACCTTGTGATGCACCAGGGAATGGACACAGGAATAAGGAAAGAGCAAATTGATACCTCAAATCATCCCCCTGACAAGTCAAGTCTAACATGACTTTCACTCATACTCTACTAATGGTAGCTTGTGGGTGCACTAAAAAGAATGCTAGGGCACCATGTACTGCTCTCATGAACCACCCCAAGTTCTCAACAGGGCAGAATTCTAACTAATTCCTGCCATATGCATCTCCCTTTGCTGCCTCACTGGGCTGCCCACGTCTGCTCCTTTTCTTTATTCTTTTGGATCTTTTCCACAGAGCACAAAGTCACTTTCCATCTTCTCAAGACATCCTCCCAAAGCATATTTGTTCCCAAACATTTCTGTTTTGAGTTATTTAGTAAATGCTTCATGATTGTTGTGTTGTATTTTCCCCTATAAGAAATTTGTCATTTGAATGTATTCATGACATGCACACTCTTTATGTCCTGTCAAGTGTCTAGCATAATGCTGGAACATAACAGATATTGAATATTGGCTCACTGGTTTTCTACATTAGTGTAAAGAGAATATAAAAGTCCCAGCACTGTTGTAAATTATTTTCTAACTTGCAAGAACAGTTTAATTTTACTATGCTAGAGACATAAAAGGATTCTGAGACACAAAAAAATGAATAAACTTGATTTTCCAAATTTTTCTGTATGATTTACAATGAAATGATGATCATAGACATGACAGATTATCAAAAGTGCCAAGTAAACAGTCTGTTTTGCTCCTGTACATTTGCCATTATTGCTTCCCAGCATGTTTTGCTGTTTTCAGAATCAGTTGTCCTCACCATTTAAAGTTCTTTTCACAGAGATGACTGTATTGGACACAGAGATTAGAGGAACATAATTGTATATTTAAATAATATACCAACCATAGTAGCCAATTTCCCAGAATGTCTTTCTTTTCGTTGAAGACAAATCTACTCCAGCACTTAAAGAGAGATATAAAATTTATTTATTCTTTTGGATCTTTTCCACAGAGCACAATTATTTTTATCCAACCAACAAGCCCTTGATTTTTGTCAGTATTCTATCCATCTATTAATTTATTCAACAATTATTAACCACTTCCTACTTTCTAGATATTGAGGTTACAATGGCTCCCATCATCAAAGAACTTGCATATTTTAATTTCTAATTCTACTGGATGATACAGTTTTCTGTGTAAGTATGTACCTTAATTAAAGTAAGAATTTTTTTTCAGGTGTCTTGTAGAACTCCATTTTTATAAACTGTTTCAAAATAATTTTTATGAATATGTTTAAAAGTTAAAGGCAGTGCTGGGGATGTGGCTCAAGTGGTAACGCACTTGGCATGCGTAGGGCGCTGGGTTCGATCCTCAGCACCACATAAAAAAAATAAAATAAAGATGTTGTGTCCACCAAAAACTGAAAAATAAATATTAAAAAAATTCTCTCTCTCTCTCTCTCTCTCTCTAAAAATTTTTTAAAAAGTTAAAAGGGGAATACAGAATTTTCTGAATAAAGACATATTCTTGATTTGGATTTTAAATATGTATTTGCCTTTTCACTTCTAGCAGAGAAGGTATTTGTGATTTGTGCCAGAAGTCACTTGATGTTTTATGCTTTCTGAAGGTAACTGCTCCATAGAAGACTCCACAAGAGGAGAGACGATGCTCAAAACCCCCCTGGCTTGCTGGTGCCTGAGTCAAGAACTGCATTTTAATATTAGCACTTGAAAGATAAACACTCAAAGCCTCCAACGGAGGTGATCCTCACTGAGTATCATATGACTGCAAGTGGGAGGACAGAGAAACTACTCAGCTGTTGACAAGTAGAGGCAAGTAAATATTTATGCCAGAAATGTACGCACTTGCCATAATAACATCACCCCTACTCAGCCAACCCAGTAGATAAACAGATATTTTAGATTCCTCCCAGGAATAAGCCAATTGCAGGATATTCTTTACTTCAAAAAGAGGGTCTCTGTACAGATAAAAAATCTTCCTTGGATAGTTTAACAGAGCCCCACCCAATGTTCTTTGTGGTCAGAGACTGTCATTTGACTAGGCTAAGATATTACCAGCAACTCTGTTCTTGTCAGCTCTGCTAATGTCAGGTACAGAGTGTTGCTTTGCTGAACTGGGACAATATTACTGAGTGTTAGGAATAACTTGATATTCTACCTTCATTCTGACAAATGAAATATAGTCCTAGAGGAAAGAATGGGCCTTTTGTGGTTCCATCTTCCAGGCAGTTCCCGAAGCCATGGTGTACAGAAACCCAAATACCTCTATTCCCTTTGCAAGAAGTGGCACATAAATTGCCAATTTTTACTTCCAAAGTTCAAATGCGATCCAACAATTAAAATGCATCCCTGTTTAGAAAGTGGGAGAGCCTCGTAGCTCAGCATTTTTTCACTTCAAAGCTGGACAATGTATTTTCAAAAGCATCCTCATTAAAGGAGATTTTTGTAAGGTTGCTTTGATTCTGTCTTTGCCTTTGATTCTTTGAATACTAGGTTGGGTCTTGGTCAGGAGAGCTTAATTTGTTTGGTAAAGCCCATATAATCATTTTTTAAGTGTAGATAAAAACTGCCAGTTAATTAAATCACATTCAGGAATTGAAACTACTTCAATTATTTTTGAGAACTGATATAACAAATGCTTCTTTAAAAATCACATTAGATGTGTTCTTAGTCAATGAATGCTAAACCATCTGAAACATAACTAAATGAATGAGGACTATATAACACCACCAGGAGGCTGAAAAATAGAAAGATTTTCTTAAATTTATAATTACTCCCTAGGTGGTTTAGTGAAAAGTGTAAAATATCAAGCAACAGAAGCCTTGGTATGTCAAAGAATCCTAAGAATTTTTCTTTTTT
>NW_027552268.1:0-33017 GCF_045843805.1 Urocitellus parryii
GGTTGGTGTCCTATTGAAGTAGCCCCAAGCAGAGACTGACGAGAATCACTTTCCTTGAAAGGGTTGCCAAGCTTCCAAAAAACTACGAGTTTCCTGAAATCTCAGAAAACATTTTTTCACCCAATCTTGATGATACTGGCAGGTAATGATCAGGACACCAATCCCACTTGGCTCACCAAATTTCGTTCTTCTAGGTTAAACCGTTCCTTTGCAGTAACCGTTTTCATGTTTAGGTTTCACTCTGTTTTCTCCTATATGGATACATGTACTTGGAACTCTAAATCAAACACGGTTTGTGCTAGCTCTTTGAAACTTGGCACAATAATGTAGTTCCAATTTCTATCGCTATGATTGGTGTCGTATTGAAGTAGCCCCAAGCAGAGACTGACGAGGATCACCTTAATTGAAAGGGGTTGCCAAGCTTCCAAAAAACTACGAGTTTCCTGAAATCTCAGCAAACATTTCTTCCCCCAATCTTGATGATACTGGCGTAATGATCAGTACACAATCCACTTGGCTCACCAAATTTTGTTCTTCTAGGTTAAACCGTTCCTTTGCAGTAACGTTTTCATGTTTAGGTTTTCACTCTGTTTTCTCCTATATGGATACATATATTTGGAACTCAAAATCAAGCACGGTTTCTGCTAGCTCTTGAACCTTGGCAGAATAATTTAGTTCCAAGTTCTATCGGTACGGTTGGTGTCCTATTGAAGTAGCCCCAAGCAGAGACTGACGAGAATCACTTTCATTGAAAGGGGTTGCCAAGCTTCCAAATCTACGAGTTTCCTGAAATCTCAGCAAACATTTTTCACCCAATCTTGATGATACTGGCAGGTAATGATCAGTACACCACTCCACTGGCTCACCAAATTTCGTTCTTCTAGGTTAAACCGTTCCTTTGCAGTAACCGTTTTCATGTTTAGGTTTCACTCTGTTTCTCCTATATGGATACATGTAGTTGGAACTCTAAATCAAACACGGTTTGTGCTAGCTCTTTGAAACTTGGCCCAATAATGTAGTTCCAAGTTCTATCGCTATGGTTGGTGTCCTATTGAAGTAGCCCAAGCAGAGACTGACGAGAATCACTTTCATTGAAAGGGGTTGCCAAGCTTCCAAAAACTACGAGTTTCCTGAAATCTCAGCAAACATTTTTTCACCAATCTTTATGATACTGGCAGGTAATGATGAGTACACCAATCCCACTTGGCTCACCAAATTTTGTTCTTCTAGGTTAACCGTTCCTTTGCAGTAACCATTTTCATGTTTAGGTTCACTCTGTTTCTCGTATATGGATACATGTATTTGGAACTCAAAATCAAGCACGTTTGTGCTAGCTCTTTGAAACTTGGCACAATAGTGTAGTTCCAAGTTCTATCGGTATGGTTGGTGTCCTATTGAGGTAGCCCCAAGCAGAGACTGACGAGAATCACTTTCAATGAAAGGGGTTGCCAAGCTTCCAAAAACTACGAGTTCCTGAAATCTCAGCAAACATTTTTTCACCCAATCTTGATGATACTGGCAGGTAATGATCAGTACACCAATCCCACTTGGCTCACCAAGTTTCATTCTTCTAGGTTAAACCGTTCCTTTGCATTAACCGTTTCATGTTTAGGTTTCACTCTGTTTTCTCCTATATGGATACATGTAGTTGGAACTCTAAATCAAACACGGTTTGTGCTAGCTCTTTGAAACTTGGCACAATAAAGTAGTTCCAAGTTCTATCGGTATGGTTGGTGTCCTATTGAAGTAGTCCCAAGCAGAGACTGACGAGAATCACTTTCATTGAAAGGGGTTGCCAAGCTTCCAAAAAACTACGAGTTTCCTGAAGTCTCAGCAAATATTTTTGCACCCAAACTTGATGATACTGGCAGGTAATGATCAGTACACCAATCCCACTTGGCTCACCAAATTTCATTCTTCTAGGTTAAACCGTTCCTTTGCTGTAACCGTTTTCATGTTTAGGTTTCACTCTGTTTTCTCCAATACGGATACATGTAGTTGGAACTCTAAATCAAACACGGTTTGTGCTAGCTCTTTGAAACTTGGCACAATAATGTAGTTCCATGTTCTATCGCTATGGTTTGTGTCCTATTGAAGTAGCCCAAGCAGAGACTGACGAGAATCAGTTTCATTGAAAGGGGTTGCCAAGCTTCCAAAAAACTACGAGTTTCCTGAAATCTCAGCAAAGATTTTTTCACCCATCTTGATGATACTGGCAGGTAATGATCACGACACCAATCACACTTGGCTCACCAAATTTCGTTCTTCTAGGTTAAACGTTCCATTGCAGTAACCGTTTTCATGTTTAGGTTTCACTCTGTTTTCTCCTATATGGATACATGTATTTGGGAACTCTAAATCAAACTCGGTTGTGCTAGCTCTTTGAAACTTGGCACAATAATGTAGTTCCAAGTTCTATCGCTATGGTTGTTGTCCTATTGAAGTAGCCCCAAGCAGAGACTGACGAGAATCACTTTCATTGAAAGGGGTTGCCAAGCTTCCAAAAAACTACGAGTTTCTGGAAATCTCAGCAAACATTTTTTCACCCAATCTTGATGATACTGGCAGGTAATGATCAGTACACCAATCCCACTTGGCTCACCAAATTTCGTTCTCTCTAGGTTAAACCGTTCCTTTGCAGTAACCGTTTTCATGTTTAGGTTTCACTCTGTTTTCTCCTATATGGATACATGTATTTGGAACTCAAAATCAAGCACGGTTTGTGCTAGCTCTTTGAAACTTGGCACAATAATGTAGTTCCAAGTTCTATCGGTACGGTTGGTGTCCTATTGAAGTAGCCCCAAGCAGAGACTGACGAGAATCACTTTCATTGAAAGGGGTTGCCAAGCTTCCAAAAAACTACGAATTTCCTGAAATCTCAGCAAACATTTTTTCACCCAATCTTGATGATACTGGCAGGTAATGATCAGTACACCAATCCCACTTGGCTCACCAAATTTTGTTCTTCTAGATTAAACCGTTCCTTTGCAGTAACCGTTTTAATGTTACGTTTCACTCTGTTTTCTCCTATATGGATACATGTATTTGAAACTCAAAATCAAGCACGGTTTGTGCTAGCTCTTTGAAACTTGGCCAATAATGTAGTTGCAAGTTCTATCGGTATGGTTGGTGTCCTATTGAAGTAGCCCCAAGCAGAGACTGACGAGAATCACTTTCATTGAAAGGGGTTGCCAAGCTTCCAAAAAACTACGAGTTTCCTGAAATCTCAGCAAACATTTTTTCACCCATTCTTGATGATCCTGGCAGGTAATGATCAGTACACCAATCCCACTTGGCTCACCAAATTTCGTTCTTCTAGGTTAAACCGTTCCTTTGCAGTAACCGTTTTAATGTTTACGTTTCACTCTGTTTTCTCCTATATGGATACATGTATTTGAAACTCAAAATCAAGCACGGTTTGTGCTAGCTCATTGAAACTTGGCCCAATAATGTTGTTCCAAGTTCTATCGGTATGGTTGGTGTCCTATTGAAGTAGCCCCAAGCAGAGACTGACGAGAATCACTTTCATTGAAAGTGGTTGCCAAGCTTCCAAAAAACTACGAGTTTTCTGAAATCTCAGGAAACATTTTTTCACCCAATCTTGATGATACTGGCAGGTAATGATCAGTACACCAATCCCACTTGGCTCACCAAATTTCGTTCTTCTAGGTTAGAACCGTTCCTTTGCAGTAACCGTTTTCATGTTTAGGTTTCACTCTGTTTTCTCCTATAGGGATACATGTATTTGGAACTCAAAATCAAGCACGGTTTGTGCTAGCTCTTTGAAACATGGCACAATAATGTAGTTCCAAGTTCTATCAGTACGGTTGGTGTCCTATTGAAGTAGCCCCAAGCAGAGACTGAGGAGAATCACTTTCATTGAAATGGGTTGACAAGCTTCCAAAAACTACGAGTTTCCTGAAATCTCAGCAAACATTTTTTCACCCAAACTTGATGATACTGGCAGGTAATGATCAGTACACCAATCCACTTGGCTCTCCAAATTTCGTACTTCTAGGTTAAACCGTTCCTTTGCAGTAACCGTTTTCATGTTTAGGTTTCAGTCTGTTTTCTCCTATACGGATACATGTAGTTGGAACTCTAAATCAAACACGGTTTGTGCTAGCTCTTTGAAACTTGGCACAATAATGTAGTTCCAAGTTCTATCGCTATGGTTGGTGTCCTATTGAAGTAGCCCCAAGCAGAGACTGACGAGAATCACTTTCCTTGAAAGGGGTTGCCAAGCTTCCAAAAAACTACGAGTTTCCTGAAATCTCAGCAAACATTTTTTCACCCAATCTTGATGATACTGGCAGGTAATGATCAGGACACCAATCCCACTTGGCTCACCAAATTTCGTTCTTCTAGGTTAAACCGTTCCTTTGCAGTAACCGTTTTCATGTTTAGGTTTCACTCTGTTTTCTCCTATATGGATACATGTACTTGGAACTCTAAATCAAACACGGTTTGTGCTAGCTCTTTGAAACTTGGCACAATAATGTAGTTCCAATTTCTATCGCTATGATTGGTGTCGTATTGAAGTAGCCCCAAGCAGAGACTGACGAGGATCACCTTAATTGAAAGGGGTTGCCAAGCTTCCAAAAAACTACGAGTTTCCTGAAATCTCAGCAAACATTTCTTCACCCAATCTTGATGATACTGGCAGGTAATGATCAGTACACCATCCCACTTGGCTCACCAAATTTTGTTCTTCTAGGTTAAACCGTTCCTTTGCAGTAACCGTTTCATGTTTAGGTTTCACTCTGTTTTCTCCTATATGGATACATATATTTGGAACTCAAAATCAAGCACGGTTTCTGCTAGCTCTTTGAACCTTGGCAGAATAATTTAGTTCCAAGTTCTATCGGTACGGTTGGGTGTCCTATTGAAGTAGCCCCAAGCAGAGACTGACGAGAATCACTTTCATTGAAAGGGGTTGCCAAGCTTCCAAAATCTACGAGTTTCCTGAAATCTCAGCAAACATTTTTTCACCCAATCTTGATGATACTGGCAGGTAATGATCAGTACACCAATCCCACTTGGCTCACCAAATTTCGTTCTTCTAGGTTAAACCGTTCCTTTGCAGTAACCGTTTTCATGTTTAGGTTTCACTCTGTTTTCTCCTATATGGATACATGTAGTTGGAACTCTAAATCAAACACGGTTTGTGCTAGCTCTTTGAAACTTGCCCATAATGTAGTTCCAAGTTCTATCGCTATGGTTGGTGTCCTATTGAAGTAGCCCCAAGCAGAGACTGACGAGAATCACTTTCATTGAAAGGGGTTGCCAAGCTTCCAAAAAACTACGAGTTTCCTGAAATCTCAGCAAACATTTTTCACCCAATCTTTATGATACTGGCAGGTAATGATGAGTACACCAATCCCACTTGGCTCACCAAATTTGTTCTTCTAGGTTAAACGTTCCTTTGCAGTAACCATTTTCATGTTTAGGTTTCACTCTGTTTTCTCGTATATGGATACATGTATTTGGAACTCAAAATCAAGCACGGTTTGTGCTAGCTCTTTGAAACTTGGCACAATAGTGTAGTTCCAAGTTCTATCGGTATGGTTGGTGTCCTATGAAGTAGCCCCAAGCAGAGACTGACGAGAATCACTTTCAATGAAAGGGGTTGCCAAGCTTCCAAAAACTACGAGTTTCCTGAAATCTCAGCAAACATTTTTTCACCCAATCTTGATGATACTGGCAGGTAATGATCAGTACACCAATCCCACTTGGCTCACCAAGTTTCATTCTTCTAGGTTAAACGTTCCTTTGCATTAACCGTTTTCATGTTTAGGTTTCACTCTGTTTTCTCCTATATGGATACATGTAGTTGGAACTCTAAATCAAACACGGTTTGTGCTAGCTCTTTGAAACTTGGCACAATAAAGTAGTTCCAAGTTCTATCGGTATGGTTGGTGTCCTATTGAAGTAGTCCCAAGCAGAGACTGACGAGAATCACTTTCATTGAAAGGGGTTGCCAAGCTTCCAAAAAACTACGAGTTTCCTGAAGTCTCAGCAAATATTTTTGCACCCAAACTTGATGATACTGGCAGGTAATGATCAGTACACCAATCCCACTTGGCTCACCAAATTTCATTCTTCTAGGTTAAACCGTTCCTTTGCTGTAACCGTTTTCATGTTTAGGTTTCACTCTGTTTTCTCCAATACGGATACATGTAGTTGGAACTCTAAATCAAACACGGTTTGTGCTAGCTCTTTGAAACTTGGCACATTAATGTAGTTCCATGTTCTATCGCTATGGTTTGTGTCCTATTGAAGTAGCCCCAAGCAGAGACTGACGAGAATCAGTTTCATTGAAAGGGGTTGCCAAGCTTCCAAAAAACTACGAGTTTCCTGAAATCTCAGCAAAGATTTTTTCACCCAATCTTGATGATACTGGCAGGTAATGATCACGACACCAATCACACTTGGCTCACCAAATTTCGTTCTTCTAGGTTAAACCGTTCCCATTGCAGTAACCGTTTTCATGTTTAGGTTTCACTCTGTTTTCTCCTATATGGATACATGTATTTGGAACTCTAAATCAAACTCGGTTTGTGCTAGCTCTTTGAAACTTGCACAATAATGTAGTTCCAAGTTCTATCGCTATGGTTGTTGTCCTATTGAAGTAGCCCCAAGCAGAGACTGACGAGAATCACTTTCATTGAAAGGGGTTGCCAAGCTTCCAAAAACTACGAGTTTCTGGAAATCTCAGCAAACATTTTTTCACCCAATCTTGATGATACTGGCAGGTAATGATCAGTACACCAATCCTACTTGGCTCACCAAATTTCGTTCTTCTAGGTTAAACCGTTCCTTTGCAGTAACCGTTTCATGTTTAGGTTTCACTCTGTTTTCTCCTATATGGATACATGTATTTGGAACTCAAAATCAAGCACGGTTTGTGCTAGCTCTTTGAAACTTGGCACAATAATGTAGTTCCAAGTTCTATCGGTACGGTTGGTGTCCTATTGAAGTAGCCCACAGCAGAGACTGACGAGAATCACTTTCATTGAAAGGGGTTGCCAAGCTTCCAAAAAACTACGAATTTCCTGAAATCTCAGCAAACATTTTTTCACACCAATCTTGATGATACTGGCAGGTAATGATCAGTACACCAATCCCACTTGGCTCACCAAATTTTGTTCTTCTAGATTAACCGTTCCTTTGCAGTAACCGTTTTAATGTTTACGTTTCACTCTGTTTTCTCCTATATGGATACATGTATTTGAAACTCAAAATCAAGCACGGTTTGTGCTAGCTCTTTGAAACTTGGCCCAATAATGTAGTTGCAAGTTCTATCGGTATGGTTGGTGTCCTATTGAAGTAGCCCCAAGCAGAGACTGACGAGAATCACTTTCATTGAAAGGGGTTGCCAAGCTTCCAAAAAACTACGAGTTTCCTGAAATCTCAGCAAACATTTTTCACCCAATCTTGATGATACTGGCAGGTAATGATCAGTACACCAATCCCACTTGGCTCACCAAATTTCGTTCTTCTAGGTTAAACCGTTCCTTTGCAGTAACCGTTTACATGTTTAGGTTTCACTCTGTTTTCTCCTATATGGATACATGTATTTGGAACTCAAAATCAAGCACGGTTTGCTAGCTCTTTGAAACTTGGCACAATAATGTAGTTCCAAGTTCGGATGAGTACGGTTGGTGTCCTATTGAAGGAGCCCCAAGCAGAGACTGAGGAGAATCACTTTCATTGAAATGGGTTGCCAAGCTTCCAAAAAACTACGAGTTTCCTGAAATCTCAGCAAACATTTATTCACCCAAACTTGATGATACTGGCAGGTAATGATCAGTACACCAATCCCACTTGGCTCTCCAAATTTCGTTCTTCTAGGTTAAACCGTTCCTTTGCAGTAACAGTTTTCATGTTTAGGTTTCACTCTGTTTTCTCCTATACGGATACATGTAGTTGGAACTCTAAATCAAACACGGTTTGTGCTAGCTCTTTGAAACTTGGCACAATAATGTAGTTCCAAGTTCTATCGCTATGGTTGGTGTCCTATTGAAGTAGCCCCAAACAGAGACTTTCGAGAATCACTTTCATTGAAAGGGGTTGCCAAGCTTCCAAAAAACTACGAATTTCCTGAAATCTCAGCAAACATTTTTTCACCCAATCTTGATGATACTGGCAGTAATGATCAGTACACCAATCCACTTGGCTCACCAAATTTTGTTCTTCTAGATTAAACCGTTCCTTTGCTGTAACCGTTTTAATGTTTACGTTTCCTCTGTTTTTCTCCTATATGGATACTTGTATTTGAAACTCAAAATCAAGCACGTTTCTGCTAGCTCATTGAAACTTGGCCCAAGAAGGTTGTTCCAAGTTCTATCGGTATGGTTGGTGTCCTATTGAAGTAGCCCCAAGCAGAGACTGACGAGAATCACTTGCATTGAAAGGGGTTGCCAAGCTTCCAAAAAACTACGAGTTTCCTGAAATCTCAGCAAACATTTTTTCACCCAATCTTGATGATACTGGCAGGTAATGATGACTACACCAATCCCACTCGGCTCACCAAATTTCGTTCTTCTAGGTTAAACGTTCCTTTGCAGTAACCGTTTTCATGTTTAGGTTTCACTCTGTTTTCTCCTATATGGATACATGTATTTGGAACTCAAAATCAAGCACGGTTTGTGCTAGCTCTTTGAAACTTGGCACAATAATGTAGTTCCAAGTTCTATCAGTACGGTTGGTGTCCCTATTGAAGTAGCCCCAAGCAGAGACTGAGGAGAATCACTTTCATTGAAATGGGTTGCCAAGCTTCCAAAAACTACGAGTTTCCTGAAATCTCAGCAAACATTTTTCACCCAAACTTGATGATACTGGCAGGTAATGATCAGTACACCAATCCCACTTGGCTCAGCAAATTTCGTTCTTCTAGGTTAAACCGTTCCTTTGCAGTAACCGTTTTCATGTTTAGGTTTCACTCTGTTTTCTCCTATATGGATACATGTAGTTGGAACTCTAAATCAAACACGGTTTGTGCTAGCTCTTTGAAACTTGGCACAATAATGTAGTTCCAATTTCTATCGCTATGATTGGTGTTCGTATTGAAGTAGCCACAAGCAGAGACTGATGAGAATCACTTTCATTGAAAGCGGTTGCCAAGCTTCCAAAAAACTACGAGTTTCCTGAAATCTCAGCAAACATTTTTCACCCAATCTTGATGATAGTGGCAGGTAATGATCAGTCCACCAATCCCACTTGGCTCACAAATTTCGTTCTTCTAGGGTAAACCGTTCCTTTGCAGTAACCGTTTCATGTTTAGGTTTCACTCTGTTTTCTCCTATATGGATACATGTACTTGGAACTCTAAATCAAACACGGTTTGTGCTAGCTCTTTGAAACTTGGCACAATAATGTAGTTCCAAGTTCTATCGCTATGGTTGGTGTCCTATTGAAGTAGCCCCAAGCAGAGACTGACGAGAATCACTTTCATTGAAAGGGGTTGCCGAGCTTCCAAAAAACTACGAGTTCCTGAAATCTCAGCAAACATTTTTTCACCCAATCTTGATGATACTGGCAGGTAATGATCAGTACACCAATCCCACTTGGCTCACCAAATTTCGTTCTTCTAGGTTAACCATTCCTTTGCAGTAACCGTTTTCATGTTTAGGTTTCACTCTGTTTTCTCCTATATGGATACATGTAGTTGGAACTAAACATCAAGCACGGTTTCTGCTAGCTCTTTGAAACTTGGCAGAATAATTTAGTTCCAAGTTCTATCAGTATGGTTGGTGTCCTATTGAAGTAGCCCTAAGCAGAGACTGACGAGAATCACTTTCATTGAAAGGGGTTGCCAAGCTTCCAAAATCTACGAGTTTCCCTGAAATCTCAGCAAATATTTTTTCACCCAATCTTGATGATACTGGCAGGTAATGATCAGTACACCAATCCCACTTGGCTCACCAAATTTCGTTCTTCTAGGTTAAACCGTTCCTTTGCAGTAACCGTTTCATGTTTAGGTTTCACTCTGTTTTCTCCTATATGGATACATGTAGTTGGAACTCTAAATCAAACACGGTTTGTGCTAGCTCTTTGAAACTTGGCACAATAATGTAGTTCCAAGTTCTATCGCTATGGTTGGTGTCCTATTGAAGTAGCCCCAAGCAGAGACTGACGAGAATCACTTTCATTGAAAGGGGTTGCCAAGCTTCCAAAAAACTACGAGTTTCCGGAAATCTCAGCAAACATTTTTTCACCCAATCTTGATGATACTGGCAGGTAATGATCAGTACACCAATCCCACTTGGCTCACCAAATTTCGTTCTTCTAGGTTAAACCGTTCCTTTGCAGTAACCGTTTTCATGTTTAGGTTTCACTCTGTTTTCTCCTATATGGATACATGCATTTGGAACTCAAAATCAAGCACGGTTTGTGCTAGCTCTTTGAAACTTGGCACAATAATGTAGTTCCAAGTTCTATCGGTATGGTTGGTGTTCTATTGAAGTAGCCCAAGCAGAGACTGACGAGAATCACTTTCATTGAAAGGGGTTGCCAAGCTTCCAAAAAACTACGAGTTTCCTGAAATCTCAGCAAACATTTTTCACCCAATCTTGATGATACTGGCAGGTAATGGTCAGTACACCAATCCCACTTGGCTCACCAAATTTCGTTCTTCTAGGTTAAACCGTTCCTTTGCAGTAACCGTTTTCATGTTTAGGTTTCACTCTGTTTTCTCCTATATGGATACATGTAGTTGGAACTCTAAATCAAACACGGTTTGTGCTAGCTCTTTGAAACTTGGCACAATAATGTAGTTCCAAGTTCTATCGGTACGGTTGGTGTCCTATTGAAGTAGCCCCAAGCAGAGACTGACGAGAATCACTTTCATTGAAAGGGGTTGCCAAGCTTCCAAAAATCTACGAGTTTCCTGAAATCTCAGCAAACATTTTTTCAACCAATCTTGATGATACTGGCAGGTAATGATCAGTACACCAATCCCACTTGGCTCACCAAATTTCGTTCTTCTAGGTTAAACCATTCCTTTGCAGTAACCGTTTTCATGTTTAGGTTTCACTCTGTTTTCTCCTATATGGATACATGTAGTTGGAACTCTAAATCAAACACGGTTTGTGCTAGCTCTTTGAAACTTGGCACAATAATGTAGATCCAATTTCTATCGCTATGGTTGGTGTCCTATTGAAGTAGCCCCAAGCAGAGACTGAGGAGAATCACTTTCATTGAAAGGGGTTGCCAAGGTTCCAAAAAACTACGAGTTTCCTGAAATCTCAGCAAACATTTTTTCACCCAATCTTGATGATACTGGCAGGTAATGATCAGAACACCAATCCCACTTGGCTCACCAAATTTCGTTCTTCTAGGTTAAACCGTTCCTTTGCAGTAACCGTTTTCATGTTTAGGTTTCACTCTGTTTTCTCCTATATGGATACATGTAGTTGGAACAAAAAATCAAGCACGGTTTGTGCTAGCTCTTTGAAACTTGGCACAATAATATAGTTCTAAGTTCTATCGCTACGGTTGGTGTCCTATTGAAGTAGACCCAAGCAGAGACTGACGAGGATCACTTTCATTGAAAGGGGTTGCCAAGCTTCCAAAAATCTACGAGTTTCCTGAAATCTCAGCAAACATTTTTTCACCCAATCTTGATGATACTGGCAGGTAATGATCAGTACACCAATCCCACTTGGCTCACCAAATTTCGTTCTTCTAGATTAAACCGTTCCTTTGCAGTAACCGTTTTCATGTTTAGGTTTCACTCTGTTTTCTCCTATATGGATACATGTAGTTGGAACTAAACATCAAGCACGGTTTCTGCTAGCTCTTTGAAACTTGGCAGAATAATTTAGTTCCAAGTTCTATCGGTATGGTTGGTGTCCTATTGAAGTAGCCCCAAGCAGAGACTGACGAGAATCACTTTCATTGAAAGCGGTTGCCAAGCTTCCAAAAAACTACGAGTTTCCTGAAATCTCAGCAAACATTTTTTCACCCAAACTTGATGATACTGGCAGGTAATGATCAGTACACCAATCCCACTTGGCTCTCCAAATTTCGTTCTTCTAGGTTAAACCGTTCCTTTGCAGTAACCGTTTTCATGTTTAGGTTTCACTCTGTTTTCTCTTATACGGATACATGTAGTTGGAACTCTAAATCAAACACGGTTTGTGCTAGCTCTTCGAAACTTGGCACAATAATGTAGTTCCAAGTTCTATCGCTATGGTTGGTGTCCTATTGAAGTAGCCCCAAGCAGAGACTGACGAGAATCACTTTCATTGAAAGGGGTTGCCAAGCTTCCAAAAAACTACGAGTTTCCTGAAATCTCAGCAAACATTTTTTCACCCAATCTTGATGATACTGGCAGGTAATGATCAGGACACCAATCCCACTTGGCTCACCAAATTTCGTTCTTCTAGGTTAAACCGTTCCTTTGCAGTAACCGTTTTCATGTTTAGGTTTCACTCTGTTTTCTCCTATATGGATACATGTAGTTGGAACTCTAAATCAAACACGGTTTGTGCTAGCTCTTTGAAACTTGGCACAATAATGTAGTTCCAATTTCTATCGCTATGATTGGTGTCGTATTGAAGTAGCCCCAAGCAGAGACTGATGAGAATCACTTTCATTGAAAGCGGTTGCCAAGCTTCCAAAAAACTACGAGTTTCCTGAAATCTCAGCAAACATTTTTTCACCCAATCTTGATGATAGTGGCAGGTAATGATCAGTCCACCAATCCCACTTGGCTCACCAAATTTCGTTCTTCTAGGTTAAACCGTTCCTTTGCAGTAACCGTTTTCATGTTTAGGTTTCACTCTGTTTTCTCCTATATGGATACATGTACTTGGAACTCTAAATCAAACACGGTTTGTGCTAGCTCTTTGAAACTTGGCACAATAATGTAGTTCCAAGTTCTATCGCTATGGTTGGTGTCCTATTGAAGTAGCCCCAAGCAGAGACTGACGAGAATCACTTTCATTGAAAGTGGTTGCCGAGGTTCCAAAAAACTACGAGTTTCCTGAAATCACAGCAAACATTTTTTCACCCAATCTTGATGATACTGGCAGGTAATGATCAGTACACCAATCCCACTTGGCTCACCAAATTTCGTTCTTCTAGGTTAAACCATTCCTTTGCAGTAACCGTTTTCATGTTTAGGTTTCACTCTGTTTTCTCCTATATGGATACATGTAGTTGGAACTAAACATCAAGCACGGTTTCTGCTAGCTCTTTGAAACTTGGCAGAATAATTTAGTTCCAAGTTCTATCAGTATGGTTGGTGTCCTATTGAAGTAGCCCTAAGCAGAGACTGACGAGAATCACTTTCATTGAAAGGGTTGCCAAGCTTCCAAAATCTACGAGTTTCCTGAAATCTCAGCAAACATTTTTTCACCCAATCTTGATGATACTGGCAGGTAATGATCAGTACACCAATCCCACTTGGCTCACCAAATTTCGTTCTTCTAGGTTAAACCGTTCCTTTGCAGTAACCGTTTTCATGTTTAGGTTTCACTCTGTTTTATCCTATATGGATACATGTAGTTGGAACTCTAAATCAAACACGGTTTGTGCTAGCTCTTTGAAACTTTTCACAATAATGTAGTTCCAAGTTCTATCGCTATGGTTGGTGTCCTATTGAAGTAGCCCCAAGCAGAGACTGACGAGAATCACTTTCATTGAAAGGGGTTGCCAAGCTTCCAAAAAACTACGAGTTTCCGGAAATCTCAGCAAACATTTTTTCACCCAATCTTGATGATACTGGCAGGTAATGATCAGTACACCAATCCCACTTGGCTCACCAAATTTCGTTCTTCTAGGTTAAACCGTTCCTTTGCAGTAACCGTTTTCATGTTTAGGTTTCACTCTGTTTTCTCCTATATGGATACATGTATTTGGAACTCAAAATCAAGCACGGTTTGTGCTAGCTCTTTGAAACTTGGCACAATAATGTAGTTCCAAGTTCTATCGGTATGGTTGGTGTTCTATTGAAGTAGCCCCAAGCAGAGACTGACGAGAATCACTTTCATTGAAAGGGGTTGCCAAGCTTCCAAAAAACTACGAGTTTCCTGAAATCTCAGCAAACATTTTTTCACCCAATCTTGATGATACTGGCAGGTAATAGTCAGTACACCAATCCCACTTGGCTCACCAAATTTCGTTCTTCTAGGTTAAACCGTTCCTTTGCAGTAACCGTTTTCATGTTTAGGTTTCACTCTGTTTTCTCCTATATGGATACATGTAGTTGGAACTCTAAATCAAACACGGTTTGTGCTAGCTCTTTGAAACTTGGCACAATAATGTAGTTCCAAGTTCTATCGGTACGGTTGGTGTCCTATTGAAGTAGCCCCAAGCAGAGACTGACGAGAATCACTTTCATTGAAAGGGGTTGCCAAGCTTCCAAAAATCTACGAGTTTCCTGAAATCTCAGCAAACATTTTTTCACCCAATCTTGATGATACTGGCAGGTAATGATCAGTACACCAATCCCACTTGGCTCACCAAATTTCATTCTTCTAGGTTAAACCGTTCCTTTGCAGTAACCGTTTTCATGTTTAGGTTTCACTCTGTTTTCTCCTATATGGATACATGTAGTTGGAACTCTAAATCAAACACGGTTTGTGCTAGCTCTTTGAAACTTGGCACAATAATGTAGATCCAATTTCTTTCGCTATGGTTGGTGTCCTATTGAAGTAGCCCCAAGCAGAGACTGAGGAGAATCACTTTCATTGAAAGGGGTTGCCAAGGTTCCAAAAAACTACGAGTTTCCTGAAATCTCAGCAAACATTTTTTCACCCAATCTTGATGATACTGGCAGGTAATGATCAGAACACCAATCCCACTTGGCTCACCAAATTTCGTTCTTCTAGGTTAAACCGTTCCTTTGCAATAACCGTTTTCATGTTTAGGTTTCACTCTGTTTTCTCCTATATGGATACATGTAGTTGGAACAAAAAATCAAGCACGGTTTGTGCTAGCTCTTTGAAACTTGGCACAATAATATAGTTCTAAGTTCTATCGCTACGGTTGGTGTCCTATTGAAGTAGACCCAAGCAGAGACTGACGAGGATCACTTTCATTGAAAGGGGTTGCCAAGCTTCCAAAAATCTACGAGTTTCCTGAAATCTCAGCAAACATTTTTTCACCCAATCTTGATGATACTGGCAGGTAATGATCAGTACACCAATCCCACTTGGCTCACCAAATTTCGTTCTTCTAGGTTAAACCGTTCCTTTGCAGTAACCGTTTTCATGTTTAGGTTTCACTCTGTTTTCTCCTATATGGATACATGTAGTTGGAACTAAACATCAAGCACGGTTTCTGCTAGCTCTTTGAAACTTGGCAGAATAATTTAGTTCCAAGTTCTATCGGTATGGTTGGTGTCCTATTGAAGTAGCCCCAAGCAGAGACTGACGAGAATCACTTTCATTGAAAGGGGTTGCCAAGCTTCCAAAATCTACGAGTTTCCTGAAATCTCAGCAAACATTTTTTCACCCAATCTTGATGATACTGGCAGGTAATGATCAGTACACCAATCCCACTTGGCTCACCAAATTTCGTTCTTCTTGGTTAAACCGTTCCTTTGCAGTAACCGTTTTCATGTTTAGGTTTCACTCTGTTTTCTCCTATATGGATACATGTAGTTGGAACTCTAAATCAAACACGGTTTGTGCTAGCTCTT
Source organism: Urocitellus parryii (assembly GCF_045843805.1). Classification (NCBI taxonomy): domain Eukaryota; kingdom Metazoa; phylum Chordata; class Mammalia; order Rodentia; family Sciuridae; genus Urocitellus; species Urocitellus parryii. The sequence continues at coordinate 15,653 of NW_027552268.1, forward strand.
TGAAACTTGGCACAAGAATGTAGTTCCAAGTTCTATCGCTATGGTTGGTGTCCTATTGAAGTAGCCCCAAGCAGAGATTGAGGAGAATCACTTTCATTGAAAGGGGTTGCCAAGCTTCCAAAAAACTACGAGTTTCCTGAAATCTCAGCAAACATTTTTTCACCCAATTTTGATGATACTGGCAGGTAATGATCATTACACCAATCCCACTTGGCTCACCAAATTTTGTTCTTCTAGATTAAACCGTTCCTTTGCAGTAACCGTTTTAATGTTTACGTTTCACTCTGTTTTCTCCTATATGGATACATGTATTTGAAACTCAAAATCAAGCACGGTTTGTGGTAGCTCATTGAAACTTGGCCCAATAATGTTGTTCCAAGTTCTATCGGTATGGTTGGTGTCCTATTGAAGTAGCCCCAAGCAGAGACTGACGAGAATCACTTTCATTGAAAGGGGTTGCCAAGCTTCCAAAAAACTACGAGTTTCCTGAAATCTCAGCAAACATTTTTTCACCCAATCTTGATGATACTGGCAGGTAATGATCAGTACACCAATCCCACTCGGCTCACCAAATTTCGTTCTTCTAGGTTAAACCGTTCCTTTGCAGTAACCGTTTTCATGTTTAGGTTTCACTCTGTTTTCTCCTATATGGATACATGTATTTGAAACTCAAAATCAAGCACGGTTTGTGCTAGCTCTTTGAAACTTGGCACAATAATGTAGTTCCAAGTTCTATCAGTACGGTTGGTGTCCTATTGAAGTAGCCCCAAGCAGAGACTGAGGAGAATCACTTTCATTGAAATGGGTTGCCAAGCTTCCAAAAACTACGAGTTTCCTGAAATCTCAGCAAACTTTTTTTCACCCAAACTTGATGATACTGGCAGGTAATGATGAGTACACCAATCCCACTTGGCTCACCAAATTTCGTTCTTCTAGGTTAAACCGTTCCTTTGCAGTAACCATTTTCATGTTTAGGTTTCACTCTGTTTTCTCCTATATGGATACATATATTTGGAACTCAAAATCAAGCACGGTTTGTGCTAGCTCTTTGAAACTTGGCACAATAATGTAGTTCCAAGTTCTATCGGTTTGGTTGGTGTCCTATTGAAGTAGCCCCAAGCAGAGACTGACGAGAATCACTTTCATTGAAAGCGGTTGCCAATCTTCCAAAAAACTACGAGTTTCCTGAAATCTCAGCAAACATTTTTTCACCCAATCTTGATGATACTGGCAGGTAATGATCAGTACACCAATCCCACTTGGCTCACCAAATTACGTTCTTCTAGGTTAAACCGTTCCTTTGCAGTAACCGTTTTCATGTTTAGGTTTCACTCTGTTTTCTCCTATATGGATACATGTACTTGGAACTCTAAATCAAACACGGTTTGTGCTAGCTCTTTGAAACTTGGCACAATAATGTAGTTCCAATTTCTATCGCTATGGTTGGTGTCCTATTGAAGTAGCCCCAAGCAGAGACTGAGGAGAATCACTTTCATTGAAAGGGTTTGCCAAGGTTCCAAAAAACTACGAGTTTCCTGAAATCTCAGCAAACATTTTTTCACCCAATCTTGATGATACTGGCAGGTAATGATCAGAACACCAATCCCACTTGGCTCACCAAATTTCGTTCTTCTAGGTTAAACCGTTCCTTTGCAGTAACCGTTTTCATGTTTAGGTTTCACTCTGTTTTCTCCTATATGGATACATGTAGTTGGAACAAAAAATCAAGCACGGTTTGTGCTAGCTCTTTGAAACTTGGCACAATAATATAGTTCTAATTTCTATCGCTACGGTTGGTGTCCTATTGAAGTAGACCCAAGCAGAGACTGACGAGGATCACTTTCATTGAAAGGGGTTGCCAAGCTTCCAAAAAACTACGAGTTTCCTGAAATCTCAGCAAACATTTTTTCACCCAATCTTGATGATACTGGCAGGTAATGATGAGTACACCAATCCCACTCGGCTCACCAAATTTCGTTCTTCTAGGTTAAACCGTTCCTTTGCAGTAACCGTTTTCATGTTTAGGTTTCACTCTGTTTTCTCCTATATGGATACATGTATTTGAAACTCAAAATCAAGCACGGTTTGTGCTAGCTCTTTGAAACTTGGCACAATAATGTAGTTCCAAGTTCTATCGGTTTGGTTGGTGTCCTATTGAAGTAGCCCCAAGCAGAGACTGACGAGAATCACTTAAATTGAAAGCGGTTGCCAAGCTTCCAAAAAACTACGAGTTTCCTGAAATCTCAGCAAATATTTTTTCACCCAATCTTGATGATACTGGCAGGTAATGATCAGTACACCAATCCCACTTGGCTCACCAAATTTCGTTCTTCTAGGTTAAACCGTTCCTTTGCAGTAACCGTTTTCATGTTTAGGTTTCACTCTGTTTTCTCCTATATGGATACATGTACTTGGAACTCTAAATCAAACACGGTTTGTGCTAGCTCTTTGAAACTTGGCACAATAATGTAGTTCCAAGTTCTATCGCTATGGTTGGTGTCCTATTGAAGTAGCCCCAAGCAGAGACTGACGAGAATCACTTTCATTGAAAGTGATTGCCAAGCTTCCAAAAAACTACGAGTTTCCTGAAATCTCAGCAAACATTTTTTCTCCCAATCTTGATGATACTGGCAGGTAAGGATCAGTACACCAATCCCACTTGGCTCACCAAATTTCGTTCTTCTAGGTTAAACCGTTCCTTTGCAGTAACCGTTTTCATGTTTAGGTTTCACTCTGTTTTCTCCTATACGGATACATGTATTTGGAACTCTAAATCAAACACGGTTTGTGCTAGCTCTTTGAAACTTGGCACAATAATGTAGTTCCAAGTTCTATCGGTACGGTTGGTGTCCTATTGAAGTAGCCCCAAGCAGAGACTGCCGAGAATCACTTGCATTGAAAGGGGTTGCCAAGCTTCCAAAAAACTACGAGTTTCCTGAAATCTCAGCAAACATTTTTTCACCCAATCTTGATGATACTGGCAGGTAATGATCAGTACACCAATCCCACTTGGCTCACCAAATTTCGTTCTTCTAGGTTAAACCGTTCCTTTGCAGTAACCGTTTTCATGTTTAGGTTTCACTCTGTTTTCTCCTATATGGATACATGTACTTGGAACTCTAAATCAAACACGGTTTGTGCTAGCTCTTTGAAACTTGGCACAATAATGTAGTTCCAAGTTCTATCGCTATGGTTGGTGTCCTATTGAAGTAGCCCCAAGCAGAGACTGACGAGATTCACTTTCATTGAAAGTGGTTGCCAAGCTTCCAAAAAACTACGAGTTTCCTGAAATCTCAGCAAACATTTTTTCACCCAATCTTGATGATAGTGGCAGGTAATGATCAGTACACCAATCCCACTTGCTCACCAAATTTCGTTCTTCTAGGTTAAACCGTTCCTTTGCAGTAACCGTTTTCATGTTTAGGTTTCACTCTGTTTTCTCCTATATGGATACATGTAGTTGGAACTAAACATCAAGCACGGTTTCTGCTAGCTCTTTGAAACTTGGCAGAATAATTTAGTTCGAAGTTCTATCAGTATGGTTGGTGTCCTATTGAAGTAGCCCTAAGCAGAGACTGACGAGAATCACTTTCATTGAAAGGGGTTGCCAAGCTTCCAAAATCTACGAGTTTCCTGAAATCTCAGCAAACATTTTTTCACCCAATCTTGATGATACTGGCAGGTAATGATCAGTACACCAATCCACTTGGCTCACCAAATTTCGTTCTTCTAGGTTAAACCGTTCCTTTGCAGTAACCGTTTTCATGTTTAGGTTTCACTCTGTTTTATCCTATATGGATACATGTAGTTGGAACTCTAAATCAAACACGGTTTGTGCTAGCTCTTTGAAACTTGGCACAATAATGTAGTTCCAAGTTCTATCGGTACGGTTGGTGTCCTATTGAAGTAGCCCCAAGCAGAGACTGACGAGAATCACTTTCATTGAAAGGGGTTGCCAAGCTTCCAAAAATCTACGAGTTTCCTGAAATCTCAGCAAACATTTTTTCACCCAATCTTGATGATACTGGCAGGTAATGATCAGTACACCAATCCCACTTGGCTCACCAAATTTCGTTCTTCTAGGTTAAACCGTTCCTTTGCAGTAACCGTTTTCATGTTTAGGTTTCACTCTGTTTTCTCCTATATGGATACATGTAGTTGGAACTCTAAATCAAACACGGTTTGTGCTAGCTCTTTGAAACTTGGCACAATAATGTAGATCCAATTTCTATCGCTATGGTTGGTGTCCTATTGAAGTAGCCCCAAGCAGAGACTGAGGAGAATCACTTTCATTGAAAGGGGTTGCCAAGGTTCCAAAAAACTACGAGTTTCCTGAAATCTCAGCAAACATTTTTTCACCCAATCTTGATGATACTGGCAGGTAAAGATCAGAACACCAATCCCACTTGGCTCACCAAATTTCGTTCTTCTAGGTTAAACCGTTCCTTTGCAGTAACCGTTTTCATGTTTAGGTTTCACTCTGTTTTCTCCTATATGGATACATGTAGTTGGAACAAAAAATCAAGCACGGTTTGTGCTAGCTCTTTGAAACTTGGCACAATAATATAGTTCTAAGTTCTATCGCTACGGTTGGTGTCCTATTGAAGTAGACCCAAGCAGAGACTGACGAGGATCACTTTCATTGAAAGGGGTTGCCAAGCTTCCAAAATCTACGAGTTTCCTGAAATCTCAGCAAACATTTTTCACCCAATCTTCATGATACTGGCAGGTAATGATCAGTACACCAATCCCACTTGGCTCACCAAATTTCGTTCTTCTAGGTTAAACCGTTCCTTTGCAGTAACCGTTTTCATGTTTAGGTTTCACTCTGTTTTCTCCTATATGGATACATGTAGTTGGAACTAAACATCAAGCACGGTTTCTGCTAGCTCTTTGAAACTTGGCAGAATAATTTAGTTCCAAGTTCTATCGGTATGGTTGGTGTCCTATTGAAGTAGCCCCAAGCAGAGACTGACGAGAATCACTTTCATTGAAAGGGGTTGCCAAGCTTCGAAAATCTACGAGTTTCCTGAAATCTCAGCAAACATTTTTTCACCCAATCTTGATGATACTGGCAGGTAATGATCAGTACACCAATCCCACTTGGCTCACCAAATTTCGTTCTTCTTGGTTAAACCGTTCCTTTGCAGTAACCGTTTTCATGTTTAGGTTTCACTCTGTTTTCTCCTATATGGATACATGTAGTTGGAACTCTAAATCAAACACGGTTTGTGCTAGCTCTTTGAAACTTGGCACAAGAATGTAGTTCCAAGTTCTATCGCTATGGTTGGTGTCCTATTGAAGTAGCCCCAAGCAGAGACTGAGGAGAATCACTTTCATTGAAAGGGGTTGCCAAGCTAACAAAAAACTACGAGTTTCCTGAAATCTCAGCAAACATTTTTTCACCCAATTATGATGATACTGGCAGGTAATGATCATTACACCAATCCCACTTGGCTCACCAAATTTTGTTCTTCTAGATTAAACCGTTCCTTTGCAGTAACCGTTTTAATGTTTACATTTCACTCTGTTTTCTCCTATATGGATACATGTATTTGAAACTCAAAATCAAGCACGGTATGTGCTAGCTCATTGAAACTTGGCCCAATAATGTTGTTCCAAGTTCTATCGGTATGGTTGGTGTCCTATTGAAGTAGCCCCAAGCAGAGACTGACGAGAATCACTTGCATTGAAAGGGGTTGCCAAGCTTCCAAAAAAACTACGAGTTTCCGGAAATCTCAGCAAACATTTTTTCACCCAATCTTGATGATACTGGCAGGTAATGATCAGTACACCAATCCCACTCGGCTCACCAAATTTCGTTCTTCTAGGTTAAACCGTTCCTTTGCAGTAACCGTTTTCATGTTTAGGTTTCACTCTGTTTTCTCCTATATGGATACATGTATTTGAAACTCAAAATCAAGCACGGTTTGTGCTAGCTCTTTGAAACTTGGCACAATAATGTAGTTCCAAGTTCTATCAGTACGGTTGGTGTCCTATTGAAGTAGCCCCAAGCAGAGACTGAGGAGAATCACTTTCATTGAAATGGGTTGCCAAGCTTCCAAAAACTACGAGTTTCCTGAAATCTCAGCAAACTTTTTTTAACCCAAACTTGATGATACTGGCAGGTAATGATGAGTACACCAATCCCACTTGGCTCACCAAATTTCGTTCTTCTAGGTTAAACCGTTCCTTTGCAGTAACCATTTTCATGTTTAGGTTTCACTCTGTTTTCTCCTATATGGATACATATATTTGGAACTCAAAATCAAGCACGGTTTGTGCTAGCTCTTTGAAACTTGGCACAATAATGTAGTTCCAAGTTCTATCGGTTTGGTTGGTGTCCTATTGAAGTAGCCCCAAGCAGAGACTGACGAGAATCACTTTCATTGAAAGCGGTTGCCAATCTTCCAAAAAACTACGAGTTTCCTGAAATCTCAGCAAACATTTTTTCACCCAATCTTGATGATACTGGCAGGTAATGATCAGTACACCAATCCCACTTGGCTCACCAAATTACGTTCTTCTAGGTTAAACCGTTCCTTTGCAGTAACCGTTTTCATGTTTAGGTTTCACTCTGTTTTCTCCTATATGGATACATGTACTTGGAACTCTAAATCAAACACGGTTTGTGCTAGCTCTTTGAAACTTGGCACAATAATGTAGTTCCAATTTCTATCGCTATGGTTGGTGTCCTATTGAAGTAGCCCCAAGCAGAGACTGAGGAGAATCACTTTCATTGAAAGGGTTTGCCAAGGTTCCAAAAAACTACGAGTTTCCTGAAATCTCAGCAAACATTTTTTCACCCAATCTTGATGATACTGGCAGGTAATGATCAGAACACCAATCCCACTTGGCTCACCAAATTTCGTTCTTCTAGGTTAAACCGTTCCTTTGCAGGAACCGTTTTCATGTTTAGGTTTCACTCTGTTTTCTCCTATATGGATACATGTAGTTGGAACAAAAAATCAAGCACGGTTTGTGCTAGCTCTTTGAAACTTGGCACAATAATATAGTTCTAATTTCTATCGCTACGGTTGGTGTCCTATTGAAGTAGACCCAAGCAGAGACTGACGAGGATCACTTTTATTGAAAGGGGTTGCCAAGCTTCCAAAAAACTACGAGTTCCTGAAATCTCAGCAAACATTTTTTCACCCAATCTTGATGATACTGGCAGGTAATGATCAGTACACCAATCCCACTTGGCTCACCAAATTTCGTTCTTCTAGGTTAAACCGTTCCTTTGCAGTAACCGTTTTCATGTTTAGGTTTCACTCTGTTTTCTCCTATATGGATACATGTAGTTGGAACTAAACATCAAGCACGGTTTCTGCTAGCTCTTTGAAACTTGGCAGAATAATTTAGTTCCAAGTTCTACCGGTATGGTTGGTGTCCTATTGAAGTAGCCCCAAGCAGAGACTGACGAGAATCACTTTCATTGAAAGGGGTTGCCAAGCTTCCAAAATCTACGAGTTTCCTGAAATCTCAGCAAACATTTTTTCACCCAATCTTGATGATACTGGCAGGTAATGATCAGTACACCAATCCCACTTGGCTCACCAAATTTCGTTCTTCTAGGTTAAACCGTTCCTTTGCAGTAACCGTTTTCATGTTTAGGTTTCACTCTGTTTTCTCCTATATGGATACATGTTGTTGGAACTCTAAATCAAAGACGGTTTGTGCTAGCTCTTTGAAACCTGGCACAAGAATGTAGTTCCAAGTTCTATCGCTATGGTTGGTGTCCTATTGAAGTAGCCCCAAGCAGAGACTGAGGAGAATCACTTTCATTGAAAGGGGTTGCCAAGCTTCCAAAAAACTACGAGTTTCCTGAAATCTCAGCAACATTTTTTCACCCAATTTTGATGATACTGGCAGGTAATGATCAGTACACCAATCCCACTTGGCTCACCAAATTTTGTTCTTCTAGATTAAACCGTTCCTTTGCAGTAACCGTTTTAATGTTTACGTTTCACTCTGTTTTCTCCTATATGGATACATGTATTTGAAACTCAAAATCAAGCACGGTTTGTGCTAGCTCATTGAAACTTGGCCCAATAATGTTGTTCCAAGTTCTATCGGTATGGTTGGTGTCCTATTGAAGTAGCCCCAAGCAGAGACTGACGAGAATCACTTGCATTGAAAGGGGTTGCCAAGCTTCCAAAAAACTACGAGTTTCCTGAAATCTCAGCAAACATTTTTTCACCCAATCTTGATGATACTGGCAGGTAATGATGAGTACACCAATCCCACTCGGCTCACCAAATTTCGTTCTTCTAGGTTAAACCGTTCCTTTGCAGTAACCGTTTTCATGTTTAGGTTTCACTCTGTTTTCTCCTATATGGATACATGTATTTGAAACTCAAAATCAAGCACGGTTTGTGCTAGCTCTTTGAAACTTGGCACAATAATGTAGTTCCAAGTTCTATCGGTTTGGTTGGTGTCCTATTGAAGTAGCCCCAAGCAGAGACTGACGAGAATCACTTTCATTGAAAGCGGTTGCCAAGCTTCCAAAAAACTACGAGTTTCCTGAAATCTCAGCAAACATTTTTTCACCCAATCTTGATGATACTGGCAGGTAATGATCAGTACACCAATCCCACTTGGCTCACCAAAATTTCGTTCTTCTAGGTTAAACCGTTCCTTTGCAGTAACCGTTTTCATGTTTAGGTTTCACTCTGTTTTCTCCTATATGGATACATGTACTTGGAACTCTAAATCAAACACGGTTTGTGCTAGCTCTTTGAAACTTGGCACAATAATGTAGTTCCAAGTTCTATCGCTATGGTTTGTGTCCTATTGAAGTAGCCCCAAGCAGAGACTGACGAGAATCACTTTCATTGAAAGTGTTTGCCAAGCTTCCAAAAAACTACGAGTTTCCTGAAATCTCAGCAAACATTTTTTCACCCAATCTTGATGATACTGGCAGGTAAGGATCAGTACACCAATCCCACTTGGCTCACCAAATTTCGTTCTTCTAGGTTTAAACCGTTCCTTTGCAGTAACCGTTTTCATGTTTAGGTTTCACTCTGTTTTCTCCTATACGGATACATGTATTTGGAACTCTAAATCAAACACGGTTTGTGCTAGCTCTTTGAAACTTGGCACAATAATGTAGTTCCAAGTTCTATCAGTACGGTTGGTGTCCTATTGAAGTAGCCCCAAGCAGAGACTGAGGAGAATCACTTTCATTGAAATGGGTTGCCAAGCTTCCAAAAACTACGAGTTTCCTGAAATCTCAGCAAACTTTTTTCACCCAAACTTGATGATACTGGCAGGTAATGATGAGTACACCAATCCCACTTGGCTCACCAAATTTCGTTCTTCTAGGTTAAACCGTTCCTTTGCAGTAACCATTTTCATGTTTAGGTTTCACTCTGTTTTCTCCTATATGGATACATATATTTGGAACTCAAAATCAAGCACGGTTTGTGCTAGCTCTTTGAAACTTGGCACAATAATGTAGTTCCAAGTTCTATCGGTTTGGTTGGTGTCCTATTGAAGTAGCCCCAAGCAGAGACTGACGAGAATCACTTTCATTGAAAGCGGTTGCCAATCTTCCAAAAAACTACGAGTTTCCTGAAATCTCAGCAAACATTTTTCACCCAATCTTGATGATACTGGCAGGTAATGATCAGTACACCAATCCCACTTGGCTCACCAAATTACGTTCTTCTAGGTTAAACCGTTCCTTTGCAGTAACCGTTTTCATGTTTAGGTTTCACTCTGTTTTCTCCTATATGGATACATGTACTTGGAACTCTAAATCAAACACGGTTTGTGCTAGCTCTTTGAAACTTGGCACAATAATGTAGTTCCAATTTCTATCGCTATGGTTGGTGTCCTATTGAAGTAGCCCCAAGCAGAGACTGAGGAGAATCACTTTCATTGAAAGGGTTTGCCAAGGTTCCAAAAAACTACGAGTTTCCTGAAATCTCAGCAAACATTTTTTCACCCAATCTTGATGATACTAGCAGGTAATGATCAGAACACCAATCCCACTTGGCTCACCAAATTTCGTTCTTCTAGGTTAAACCGTTCCTTTGCAGTAACCGTTTTCATGTTTAGGTTTCACTCTGTTTTCTCCTATATGGATACATGTAGTTGGAACAAAAAATCAAGCTCGGTTTGTGCTAGCTCTTTGAAACTTGGCACAATAATATAGTTCTAATTTCTATCGCTACGGTTGGTGTCCTATTGAAGTAGACCCAAGCAGAGACTGACGAGGATCACTTTCATTGAAAGGGGTTGCCAAGCTTCCAAAAAACTACGAGTTTCCTGAAATCTCAGCAAACATTTTTTCACCCAATCTTGATGATACTGGCAGGTAATGATGAGTACACCAATCCCACTTGGCTCACCAAATTTCGTTCTTCTAGGTTAAACCGTTCCTTTGCAGTAACCGTTTTCATGTTTAGGTTTCACTCTGTTTTCTCCTATATGGATACATGTAGTTGGAACTAAACATCAAGCACGGTTTCTGCTAGCTCTTTGAAACTTGGCAGAATAATTTAGTTCCAAGTTCTATCGGTATGGTTGGTGTCCTATTGAAGTAGCCCCAAGCAGAGACTGACGAGAATCACTTTCATTGAAAGGGGTTGCCAAGCTTCCAAAATCTACGAGTTTCCTGAAATCTCAGCAAACATTTTTTCACCCAATCTTGATGATACTGGCAGGTAATGATCAGTACACCAATCCCACTTGGCTCACCAAATTTCGTTCTTCTAGGTTAAACCGTTCCTTTGCAGTAACCGTTTTCATGTTTAGGTTTCACTCTGTTTTCTCCTATATGGATACATGTTGTTGGAACTCTAAATCAAACACGGTTTGTGCTAGCTCTTTGAAACTTGGCACAAGAATGTAGTTCCAAGTTCTATCGCTATGGTTGGTGTCCTATTGAAGTAGCCCCAAGCAGAGACTGAGGAGAATCACTTTCATTGAAAGGGGTTGCCAAGCTTCCAAAAAACTACGAGTTTCCTGAAATCTCAGCAAACATTTTTTCACCCAATTTTGATGATACTGGCAGGTAATGATCAGTACACCAATCCCACTTGGCTCACCAAATTTTGTTCTTCTAGATTAAACCGTTCCTTTGCAGTAACCGTTTTAATGTTTACGTTTCACTCTGTTTTCTCCTATATGGATACATGTATTTGAAACTCAAAATCAAGCACGGTTTGTGCTAGCTCATTGAAACTTGGCCCAATAATGTTGTTCCAAGTTCTATCGGTATGGTTGGTGTCCTATTGAAGTAGCCCCAAGCAGAGACTGACGAGAATCACTTGCATTGAAAGGGGTTGCGAAGCTTCCAAAAACTACGAGTTTCCTGAAATCTCAGCAAACATTTTTTCACCCAATCTTGATGATACTGGCAGGTAATGATGAGTACACCAATCCCACTCGGCTCACCAAATTTCGTTCTTCTAGGTTAAACCGTTCCTTTGCAGTAACCGTTTTCATGTTTAGGTTTCACTCTGTTTTCTCCTATATGGATACATGTATTTGAAACTCAAAATCAAGCACGGTTTGTGCTAGCTCTTTGAAACTTGGCACAATAATGTAGTTCCAAGTTCTTTCGGTTTGGTTGGTGTCCTATTGAAGTAGCCCCAAGCAGAGACTGACGAGAATCACTTTCATTGAAAGCGGTTGCCAAGCTTCCAAAAAACTACGAGTTTCCTGAAATCTCAGCAAATATTTTTTCACCCAATCTTGATGATACTGGCAGGTAATGATCAGTACACCAATCCCACTTGGCTCACCAAATTTCGTTCTTCTAGGTTAAACCGTTCCTTTGCAGTAACCGTTTTCATGTTTAGGTTTCACTCTGTTTTCTCCTATATGGATACATGTACTTGGAACTCTAAATCAAACACGGTTTGTGCTAGCTCTTTGAAACTTGGCACAATAATGTAGTTCCAAGTTCTATCGCTATGGTTGGTGTCCTATTGAAGTAGCCCCAAGCAGAGACTGACGAGAATCACTTTCATTGAAAGTGATTGCCAAGCTTCCAAAAAACTACGAGTTTCCTGAAATCTCAGCAAACATTTTTTCACCCAATCTTGATGATACTGGCAGGTAAGGATCAGTACACCAATCCCACTTGGCTCACCAAATTTCGTTCTTCTAGGTTAAACCGTTCCTTTGCAGTAACCGTTTTCATGTTTAGGTTTCACTCTGTTTTCTCCTATACGGATACATGTATTTGGAACTCTAAATCAAACACGGTTTGTGCTAGCTCTTTGAAACTTGGCACAATAATGTAGTTCCAAGTTCTATCGGTTTGGTTGGTGTCCTATTGAAGTAGCCCCCAAGCAGAGACTGCCGAGAATCACTTGCATTGAAAGGGGTTGCCAAGCTTCCAAAAAACTACGAGTTTCCTGAAATCTCAGCAAACATTTTTTCACCCAATCTTGATGATACTGGCAGGTAATGATCAGTACAATAATCCCACTTGGCTCACCAAATTTCGTTCTTCTAGGTTAAACCGTTCCTTTGCAGTAACCGTTTTCATGTTTAGGTTTCACTCTGTTTTCTCCTATATGGATACATGTACTTGGAACTCTAAATCAAACACGGTTTGTGCTAGCTCTTTGAAACTTGGCACAATAATGTAGTTCCAAGTTCTATCGCAATGGTTGGTGTCATATTGAAGTAGCCCCAAGCAGAGACTGACGAGATTCACTTTCATTGAAAGTGGTTGCCAAGCTTCCAAAAAACTACGAGTTTCCTGAAATCTCAGCAAACATTTTTTCACCCAATCTTGATGATACTGGCAGGTAATGATCAGTACACCAATCCCACTTGCTCACCAAATTTCGTTCTTCTAGGTTAAACCGTTCCATTGCAGTAACCGTTTTCATGTTTAGGTTTCACTCTGTTTTCTCCTATATGGATACATGTAGTTGGAACTAAACATCAAGCACGGTTTCTGCTAGCTCTTTGAAACTTGGCAGAATAATTTAGTTCCAAGTTCTATCAGTATGGTTGGTGTCCTATTGAAGTAGCCCTAAGCAGAGACTGACGAGAATCACTTTCATTGAAAGGGGTTGCCAAGCTTCCAAAATCTACGAGTTTCCTGAAATCTCAGCAAACATTTTTTCACCCAATCTTGATGATACTGGCAGGTAATGATCAGTACACCAATCCCACTTGGCTCACCAAATTTCGTTCTTCTAGGTTAAACCGTTCCTTTGCAGTAACCGTTTTCATGTTTAGGTTTCACTCTGTTTTATCCTATATGGATACATGTAGTTGGAACTCTAAATCAAACACGGTTTGTGCTAGCTCTTTGAAACTTGGCACAATAATGTAGTTCCAAGTTCTATCGCTATGGTTGGTGTCCTATTGAAGTAGCCCCAAGCAGAGACTGACGAGAATCACTTTCATTGAAAGGGGTTGCCAAGCTTCCAAAAAACTACGAGTTTCCGGAAATCTCAGCAAACATTTTTCACCCAATCTTGATGATACTGGCAGGTAATGATCAGTACACCAATCCCACTTGGCTCACCAAATTTCGTTCTTCTAGGTTAAACCGTTCCTTTGCAGTAACCGTTTTCATGTTTAGGTTTCACTCTGTTTTCTCCTATATGGATACATGTATTTGGAACTCAAAATCAAGCACGGTTTGTGCTAGCTCTTTGAAACTTGGCACAATAATGTAGTTCCAAGTTCTATCGGTATGGTTGGTGTTCTATTGAAGTAGCCCCAAGCAGAGACTGACGAGAATCACTTTCATTGAAAGGGGTTGCCAAGCTTCCAAAAACTACGAGTTTCCTGAAATCTCAGCAAACATTTTTTCACCCAATCTTGATGATACTGGCAGGTAAAGGTCAGTACACCAATCCCACTTGGCTCACCAAATTTCGTTCTTCTAGGTTAAACCGTTCCTTTGCAGTAACCGTTTTCATGTTTAGGTTTCACTCTGTTTTCTCCTATATGGATACATGTAGTTGGAACTCTAAATCAAACACGGTTTGTGCTAGCTCTTTGAAACTTGGCACAATAATGTAGTTTCCAAGTTCCTATCGGTACGGTTGGTGTCCTATTGAAGTAGCCCCAAGCAGAGACTGACGAGAATCACTTTCATTGAAAGGGGTTGCCAAGCTTCCAAAAATCTACGAGTTTCCTGAAATCTCAGCAAACATTTTTTCACCCAATCTTGATGATACTGGCAGGTAATGATCAGTACACCAATCCCACTTGGCTCACCAAATTTCGTTCTTCTAGGTTAAACCGTTCCTTTGCAGTAACCGTTTTCATGTTTAGGTTTCACTCTGTTTTCTCCTATATGGATACATGTAGTTGGAACAAAAAATCAAGCACGGTTTGTGCTAGCTCTTTGAAACTTGGCACAATAATATAGTTCTAAGTTCTATCGCTACGGTTGGTGTCCTATTGAAGTAGACCCAAGGCAGAGACTGACGAGGATCACTTTCATTGAAAGGGGTTGCCAAGCTTCCAAAAATCTACGAGTTTCCTGAAATCTCAGCAAACATTTTTCACCCAATCTTCATGATACTGGCAGGTAATGATCAGTACACCAATCCCACTTGGCTCACCAAATTTCGTTCTTCTAGGTTAAACCGTTCCTTTGCAGTAACCGTTTTAATGTTTACGTTTCACTCTGTTTCTCCTATATGGATACATGTATTTGAAACTCAAAATCAAGCACGGTTTGTGCTAGCTCATTGAAACTTGGCCCAATAATGTTGTTCCAAGTTCTATCGGTATGGTTGGTGTCCTATTGAAGTAGCCCCAAGCAGAGACTGACGAGAATCACTTGCATTGAAAGGGGTTGCCAAGCTTCCAAAAAACTACGAGTTTCCTGAAATCTCAGCAAACATTTTTTCACCCAATCTTGATGATACTGGCAGGTAATGATGAGTACACCAATCCCACTCGGCTCACCAAATTTCGTTCTTCTAGGTTAAACCGTTCCTTTGCAGTAACCGTTTTCATGTTTAGGTTTCACTCTGTTTTCTCCTATATGGATACATGTATTTGAAACTCAAAATCAAGCACGGTTTGTGCTAGCTCTTTGAAACTTGGCACAATAATGTAGTTCCAAGTTCTATCGGTTTGGTTGGTGTCCTATTGAAGTAGCCCCAAGCAGAGACTGACGAGAATCACTTTCATTGAAAGCGGTTGCCAAGCTTCCAAAAAACTACGAGTTTCCTGAAATCTCAGCAAATATTTTTTCACCCAATCTTGATGATACTGGCAGGTAATGATCAGTACACCAATCCCACTTGGCTCACCAAATTTCGTTCTTCTAGGTTAAACCGTTCCTTTGCAGTAACCGTTTTCATGTTTAGGTTTCACTCTGTTTTCTCCTATATGGATACATGTACTTGGAACTCTAAATCAAACACGGTTTGTGCTAGCTCTTTGAAACTTGGCACAATAATGTAGTTCCAAGTTCTATCGCTATGGTTGGTGTCCTATTGAAGTAGCCCCAAGCAGAGATGACGAGAATCACTTTCATTGAAAGTGATTGCCAAGCTTCCAAAAAACTACGAGTTTCCTGAAATCTCAGCAAACATTTTTTCACCCAATCTTGATGATACTGGCAGGTAAGGATCAGTACACCAATCCCACTTGGCTCACCAAATTTCGTTCTTCTAGGTTAAACCGTTCCTTTGCAGTAACCGTTTTCATGTTTAGGTTTCACTCTGTTTTCTCCTATACGGATACATGTATTTGGAACTCTAAATCAAACACGGTTTGTGCTAGCTCTTTGAAACTTGGCACAATAATGTAGTTCCAAGTTCTATCGGTTTGGTTGGTGTCCTATTGAAGTAGCCCCAAGCAGAGACTGCCGAGAATCACTTGCATTGAAAGGGGTTGCCAAGCTTCCAAAAAACTACGAGTTTCCTGAAATCTCAGCAAACATTTTTTCACCCAATCTTGATGATACTGGCAGGTAATGATCAGTACAATAATCCCACTTGGCTCACCAAATTTCGTTCTTCTAGGTTAAACCGTTCCTTTGCAGTAACCGTTTTCATGTTTAGGTTTCACTCTGTTTTCTCCTATATGGATACATGTACTTGGAACTCTAAATCAAACACGGTTTGTGCTAGCTCTTTGAAACTTGGCACAATAATGTAGTTCCAAGTTCTATCGCAATGGTTGGTGTCATATTGAAGTAGCCCCAAGCAGAGACTGACGAGATTCACTTTCATTGAAAGTGGTTGCCAAGCTTCCAAAAAACTACGAGTTTCCTGAAATCTCAGCAAACATTTTTTCACCCAATCTTGATGATACTGGCAGGTAATGATCAGTACACCAATCCCACTTGCTCACCAAATTTCGTTCTTCTAGGTTAAACCGTTCCATTGCAGTAACCGTTTTCATGTTTAGGTTTCACTCTGTTTTCTCCTATATGGATACATGTAGTTGGAACTAAACATCAAGCACGGTTTCTGCTAGCTCTTTGAAACTTGGCAGAATAATTTAGTTCCAAGTTCTATCAGTATGGTTGGTGTCCTATTGAAGTAGCCCTAAGCAGAGACTGACGAGAATCACTTCATTGAAAGGGGTTGCCAAGCTTCCAAAATCTACGAGTTTCCTGAAATCTCAGCAAACATTTTTTCACCCAATCTTGATGATACTGGCAGGTAATGATCAGTACACCAATCCCACTTGGCTCACCAAATTTCGTTCTTCTAGGTTAAACCGTTCCTTTGCAGTAACCGTTTTCATGTTTAGGTTTCACTCTGTTTTATCCTATATGGATACATGTAGTTGGAACTCTAAATCAAACACGGTTTGTGCTAGCTCTTTGAAACTTGGCACAATAATGTAGTTGCAAGTTCTATCGCTATGGTTGGTGTCCTATTGAAGTAGCCCCAAGCAGAGACTGACGAGAATCACTTTCATTGAAAGGGTTGCCAAGCTTCCAAAAAACTACGAGTTTCCGGAAATCTCAGCAAACATTTTTTCACCCAATCTTGATGATACTGGCAGGTAATGATCAGTACACCAATCCCACTTGGCTCACCAAATTTCGTTCTTCTAGGTTAAACCGTTCCTTTGCAGTAACCGTTTTCATGTTTAGGTTTCACTCTGTTTTCTCCTATATGGATACATGTATTTGGAACTCAAAATCAAGCACGGTTTGTGCTAGCTCTTTGAAACTTGGCACAATAATGTAGTTCCAAGTTCTATCGGTATGGTTGGTGTTCTATTGAAGTAGCCCCAAGCAGAGACTGACGAGAATCACTTTCATTGAAAGGGGTTGCCAAGCTTCCAAAAAACTACGAGTTTCCTGAAATCTCAGCAAACATTTTTTCACCCAATCTTGATGATACTGGCAGGTAAGGTCAGTACACCAATCCCACTTGGCTCACCAAATTTCGTTCTTCTA
>NW_027552269.1:0-32897 GCF_045843805.1 Urocitellus parryii
GCACGCTCCCCTTGAACCCCTTGAGGCCTGTGATCCCACATGGGCACCGCAAACATCCAGGGAGGTGACGTCCTGCGTGGGCAAGGGTGGACCAAGGAAGCAGGGTCTGCGGGGCGGGGGCGGCTGGTGCCTCCGGGACTTGTGGACGCCCCTTCAGACCGCACGTGTAGAACCCAGGAGGTCCAGATCCGGATTGGCCCGGGCTGTCTCAGAGCCTGGCCCTGGGGAGGGGGGTGTGAGGGGGGGTGTGTGGGGGCGGCCAAGCCTGGTTTCTCTCCAGTTTCCCCAAATTGACAGTGAGTGTCCTAGCCTCATGAGGAACGAGGAAGGCCTCCCCGGTGCCGCCGGGCTGTGCCGATGACAGGTCAAGCATCAGGAGAGCCCCGAGGTGCAGGGTTCCCTTTCACACCAGTGGGAAAGTGGGCGGCCAGTCCTTTTGGAGCGGTCTCGTGCTGCCCTCGTGTGGGACACACGGCAGAGTGCGCTTTGGAAGGGGCGGCAGTGGAGAACTGCAGAGGGCTTCTGAACTTTGGCAGGGTTCTGTGAATGACTTGGGACTTCAGGATGAAAAGGGGCGACACACGTTTGGAAAGCTCAACGACTCCCATGAGATCCTGCAGTCTTCAGGCACCTGGTTGAAAGAATCCCCGCGAAGAGAGCAGGAGGAGACCAGACCCCCGTCCGTCCCGTCTGGGTGTCAAGCCCTTGATGTTTGGAGTCCCCCTGCAGCGGGAGGGCTGTGAAGACAAGGGAGCACGCGTGCTCCGAGAAAAGCCCTCTGAGCGCTTACCTGAGCTGGGTGCCTGCACCGTCTGCTGGTCTCTTCTTCCCTGGGCCTTCTCCTGGGCTCACGCCTGGCGGGCTGAGCTGGACCGCACGCACCCCGCGGGTGTTCTTTCTTCTCCTCCCGCCCTGCAAGATCCGGACCCTCGGCCTGCAGTCTCACTGCTCGAGGTGCGGCTCCTGCCTAGGACTGGGGAGGTTGAGGCAGGAGGGTGGCGTGCTCACAGCCAGCCCAAGTCACAAAGAGGGGCACCGCCCTGGCATGCGGCTCACCCTTCCACTTCCTTGAAAGGAGGCTAGCAAGGGGCCTGGGAGGGGGGAGTTGGGGAGGGCCATCCTCAACATGTGATTTGAGTTACCTCCCTGCCTGGGTGAGAGGCCGCTTAGGCACAGCTGTGTCCGAGCTTTCCCCACCCTTCTCCAGGTCCGAGGGTTGTCCGTGCAGAGGCATGTCTGCCCACTGCCCTGAAGACCCAATCGTTGCCCTTGACCTTGGGATGCTTCCCCACTGAATCTTCATTCCATGGGATTTTCCCCCCGAGTTCCCCCCCCCCAAAATAAAAGTACACTCCCTGGCTTGTTCTCTCTCGTTCGTTCTCTCTCTCTCTCTCTCTCTCTCTCTCTCTCTCCTCTCGTCTTCACTAAACCCGGCTCCCACATTCGGTGGCTTTAGGCTGGAGCTGGGAGGAGGAGCCCTGGAGCTGATTTTCAAAGTCATTAGAGTCTTGTCTGTCTCATTTCAAACTCCTAGCGTTTTCTCACTATTCGAACCTTCTTTCCTGAAGCCAGCACGGGTCCCGGGCTAGAGGGGAGGACCCCACTGCCTCCTGTCACGAGCAGTGGACCAACCGGGCTCGCCAAGACAAGCCAGCCCAGGCCCAGTCCTGGAGCCTGGAGAACCCAGGGGAGGCTAGGCCAAGCTGTTCTCAGCAAGAAGCCCTAACCCGGATCCAGGCTCCGGGACAGCCTGCCAAGTCCCTGAAGGGCAAAGATGCACACAGCCCATCTTCCCAGGCCCCTCAGGGCGACCGCAAGGGATGCCCCCAATGGGAGTGCTCCCCTCCCTGACACCCGCGGCCTTGGGCCGGGGTGGGAAACGCCAGGGTTGGGGCCGGCCCCCGGAGGCAGCCTTCCCTGGGACCCTGAACAGGCCTCTGCTGCCGGGTCAGCCTCACCTCCCCGGGTCGCGATGGTCCTAGGCCACCGTGGCCTCTCAGCTGAGCGCCCCACGCGTGACAACGTCCCCCGAGCCTGCGCGGCAGCCCGCGGCGCAGCCAGCCCCCGATTCCAAATCCAGGGACCCACACCCCTGTGCCCCCATGCCAGGACCCATTCTGGCCCCATGGGACATGCCGCACGTCCGTTCCTCAGTGATCCAACCCGGAAGCTGGATGTCGCCATGGGTCCCCCCTGTCACCGGGACCGGAAGACAATGCAGCCCTGCGCTCTGGCCGCCCTTCAGCATCACCAATCTCCACGTTGGCACACACACACCCCTAGGTGCCAAGGCAGTCTACCAGGGCGACGCCGAGCGTGACAGCAGAGAGCGAGGACGTGCCCCATCCTTGGAAGGAGCCTCGTCCTCGCGGCCGGAACCAGAGCGATTCCAGGCAGAGAGGGTGCCTTCGGTGTGTGTCCGTGGCTAGGTCCTTCTTCAGAGCAGCCAAGGCAGAGTTGGTCAAGAGGGCACAGGCACGGGCAGCAGGGGACTCTGCCACTGGGCCCCGGCCCATGTTTTCTCGGAATCGGTGCAAGCTGGGACCCGTCTTGTCATTCAGAGACCCATCCAAAGGCTGGTTTCCCCAGGACCGGGCGATGGAAGGAGGGAGCCTGCACGCTCCCCTTGAAACCCCTGAGGCCTGTGATCCCACAGGGCACCGCAAACATCCAGGGAGGTGACGTCCTGCGTGGGCAAGGGTGGACCAAGGAAGCAGGGTCTGCGGGGCGGGGGCGGCTGGTGCCTCCGGGACTTGTGGACGCCCCTTCAGACCGCACGTGTAGAACCCAGGAGGTCCAGATCCGGATTGGCCCGGGCTGTCTCAGAGCCTGGCCCTGGGGAGGGGGGTGTGAGGGGGGGTGTGTGGGGGCGGCCAAGCCTGGTTTCTCTCCAGTTTCCCCAAATTTGACAGTGAGTGTCTAGCCTCATGAGGACGAGGAAGGCCTCCCCGGTGCCGCCGGGCTGTGCCGATGACAGGTCAAGCATCAGGAGAGCCCCGAGGTGCAGGGTTCCCTTTCACACCAGTGGGAAAGTGGGCGGCCAGTCCTTTTGGAGCGGTCTCGTGCTGCCCTCGTGTGGACACACGGCAGAGTGCGCTTTGGAAGGGGCGGCAGTGGAGAACTGCAGAGGGCTTCTGAACTTTGGCAGGGTTCTGTGAATGACTTGGGACTTCAGGATGAAAAGGGCGACACACGTTTGAAAGCTCAACGACTCCCATGAGATCCTGCAGTCTTCAGGCACCTGGTTGAAAGAATCCCCGCGAAGAGAGCAGGAGGAGACCAGACCCCCGTCCCGTCTGGGTGTCAAGCCCTTGATGTTTGGAGTCCCCCTGCAGCGGGAGGGCTGTGAAGACAAGGGAGCACGCGTGCTCCGAGAAAAGCCCTCTGAGCGCTTACCTGAGCTGGGTGCCTGCACCGTCTGCTTGGTCTCTTCTTCCCTGGGCCTTCTCCTGGGCTCACGCCTGGCGGGCTGAGCTGGACCGCACGCACCCCGCGGGTGTTCTTTCTTCTCCTCCCGCCCTGCAAGATCCGGACCCTCGGCCTGCAGTCTCACTGCTCGAGGTGCGGCTCCTGCCTAGGACTGGGGAGGTTGAGGCAGGAGGGTGGCGTGCTCACAGCCAGCCCAAGTCACAAAGAGGGGCACCGCCCTGGCATGCGGCTCACCCTTCACTTCCTTGAAAGGAGGCTAGCAAGGGGCCTGGGAGGGGGGAGTTGGGGAGGCCATCCTCACATGTGATTTGAGTTACCTCCCTGCCTGGGTGAGAGGCCGCTTAGGCACAGCTGTGTCCGAGCTTTCCCCACCCTTCTCCAGGTCCGAGGGTTGTCCGTGCAGAGGCATGTCTGCCCACTGCCCTGAAGACCCAATCGTTGCCCTTGACCTTGGGATGCTTCCCCACTGAATCTTCAATTCCATGGGATTTTCCCCCCGAGTTTCCCCCCCCCAAAAATAAAAGTACACTCCCTGGCTTGTTCTCTCTCGTTCGTTCTCTCTCTCTCTCTCTCTCTCTCTCTCTCTCTCTCTCTCTCTCCTCTCGTCTTCACTACACCCGGCTACCACATTCGGTGGCTTTAGGCTGGAGCTGGGAGGAGGAGCCCTGGAGCTGATTTTCAAAGTCATTAGAGTCTTGTCTGTCTCATTTCAAACTCCCTAGCGTTTTCTCACTATTCGAACCTTCTTTCCTGAAGCCAGCACGGGTCCCGGGCTAGAGGGGAGGACCCCACTGCCTCCTGTCACGAGCAGTGGACCAACCGGGCTCGCCAAGACAAGCCAGCCCAGGGCCCAGTCCTGGAGCCTGGAGAACCCAGGGGAGGCTAGGCCAAGGCTGTTCTCAGCAAGAAGCCCTAACCCGGATCCAGGCTCCGGGACAGCCTGCCAAGTCCCTGAAGGGCAAAGATGCACACAGCCCTTCTTCCCAGGCCCCTCAGGGCGACGCAAGGGATGCCCCCAATGGGAGTGCTCCCCTCCCTGACACCCGCGGCCTTGGGCCGGGGTGGAAACGCCAGGGTTGGGGCCGGCCCCCGGAGGCAGCCTTCCCTGGGACCCTGAACAGGCCTCTGCTGCCGGGTCAGCCTCACCTCCCCGGGTCGCGATGGTCCTAGGCCACCGTGGCCTCTCAGCTGAGCGCCCCACGCGTGACAACGTCCCCCGAGCCTGCGCGGCAGCCCGCGGCGCAGCCAGCCCCCGATTCCAAATCCAGGGACCCACACCCCAGTGCCCCCCATGCCCAGGACCCATTCTGCCCCATGGGACATGCCGCACGTCCGTTCCTCAGTGATCCAACCCGGAAGCTGGATGTCGCCATGGGTCCCCCTGTCACCGGGACCGGAAGACAATGCAGCCCTGCGCTCTGGCCGCCCTTCAGCATCACCAATCTCCACGTTGGCCACACACACCCCTAGGTGCCAAGGCAGTCTACCAGGGCGACGCCGAGCGTGACAGCAGAGAGCGAGGACGTGCCCCATCCTTGGAAGGAGCCTCGTCCTCGCGGCCGGAACCAGAGCGATTCCTGGCAGAGAGGGTGCCTTCGGGTGTGTCCGTGGCTAGGTCCTTCTTCAGAGCAGCCAAGGCAGAGTTGGTCAAGAGGGCACAGGCACGGGCAGCAGGGGACTCTGCCACTGGGCCCCGGCCCATGTTTTCTCGGAATCGGTGCAAGCTGGGACCCGTCTTGTCATTCAGAGACCCATCCAAAGGCTGGTTTCCCCAGGACCGGGCGATGGAAGGAGGGAGCCTGCACGCTCCCCTTGAACCCCTGAGGCCTGTGATCCCACAGGGCACCGCAAACATCCAGGGAGGTGACGTCCTGCGTGGGCAAGGGTGGACCAAGGAAGCAGGGTCTGCGGGGCGGGGGCGGCTGGTGCCTCCGGGGACTTGTGGACGCCCCTTCAGACCGCACGTGTAGAACCCAGGAGGTCCAGATCCGGATTGGCCCGGGCTGTCTCAGAGCCTGGCCCTGGGGAGGGGGGTGTGAGGGGGGGTGTGTGGGGGCGGCCAAGCCTGGTTTCTCTCCAGTTTCCCCAAATTGACAGTGAGTGTCCTAGCCTCATGAGGACGAGGAAGGCCTCCCCGGTGCCCGCCGGGCTGTGCCGATGACAGGTCAAGCATCAGGAGAGCCCCGAGGTGCAGGGTTCCCTTTCACACCAGTGGGAAAGTGGGCGGCCAGTCCTTTTGGAGCGGTCTCGTGCTGCCCTCGTGTGGACACACGGCAGAGTGCGCTTTGGAAGGGGCGGCAGTGGAGAACTGCAGAGGGCTTCTGAACTTTGGCAGGGTTCTGTGAATGACTTGGGACTTCAGGATGAAAAGGGCGACACACGTTTGGAAGCTCAACGACTCCCATGAGATCCTGCAGTCTTCAGGCACCTGGTTGAAAGAATCCCCGCGAAGAGAGCAGGAGGAGACCAGACCCCCGTCCCGTCTGGGTGTCAAGCCCTTGATGTTTGGAGTCCCCCTGCAGCGGGAGGGCTGTGAAGACAAGGGAGCACGCGTGCTCCGAGAAAAGCCCTCTGAGCGCTTACCTGAGCTGGGTGCCTGCACCGTCTGCTTGGTCTCTTCTTCCCTGGGCCTTCTCCTGGGCTCACGCCTGGCGGGCTGAGCTGGACCGCACGCACCCCGCGGGTGTTCTTTCTTCTCCTCCCGCCCTGCAAGATCCGGACCCTCGGCCTGCAGTCTCACTGCTCGAGGTGCGGCTCCTGCCTAGGACTGGGGAGGTTGAGGCAGGAGGGTGGCGTGCTCACAGCCAGCCCAAGTCACAAAGAGGGGCACCGCCCTGGCATGCGGCTCACCCTTCACTTCCTTGAAAGGAGGCTAGCAAGGGGCCTGGGAGGGGGAGTTGGGGAGGCCATCCTCACATGTGATTTGAGTTACCTCCCTGCCTGGGTGAGAGGCCGCTTAGGCACAGCTGTGTCCGAGCTTTCCCCACCCTTCTCCAGGTCCGAGGGTTGTCCGTGCAGAGGCATGTCTGCCCACTGCCCTGAAGACCCAATCGTTGCCCTTGACCTTGGGATGCTTCCCCACTGAATCTTCATTCCCATGGGATTTTCCCCCCGAGTTTCCCCCCCCCCAAAAAATAAAAGTACACTCCCTGGCTTGTTCTCTCTCGTTCGTTTCTCTCTCTCTCTCTCTCTCTCTCTCTCTCTCTCTCTCTCTCTCTCCTCTCGTCTTCACTAAACCCGGCTACCACATTCGGTGGCTTTAGGCTGGAGCTGGGAGGAGGAGCCCTGGAGCTGATTTTCAAAGTCATTAGAGTCTTGTCTGTCTCATTTCAAACTCCCTAGCGTTTTTCCTCACTATTCGAACCTTCTTTCCTGAAGCCAGCACGGGTCCCGGGCTAGAGGGGAGGACCCCACTGCCTCCTGTCACGAGCAGTGGACCAACCGGGCTCGCCAAGACAAGCCAGCCCAGGGCCCAGTCCTGGAGCCTGGAGAACCCAGGGGAGGCTAGGCCAAGGCTGTTCTCAGCAAGAAGCCCTAACCCGGATCCAGGCTCCGGGACAGCCTGCCAAGTCCCTGAAGGGCAAAGATGCACACAGCCCTTCTTCCCAGGCCCCTCAGGGCGACCGCAAGGGATGCCCCCAATGGGAGTGCTCCCCTCCCTGACACCCGCGGCCTTGGGCCGGGGTGGAAACGCCAGGGTTGGGGCCGGCCCCCGGAGGCAGCCTTCCCTGGGACCCTGAACAGGCCTCTGCTGCCGGGTCAGCCTCACCTCCCCGGGTCGCGATGGTCCTAGGCCACCGTGGCCTCTCAGCTGAGCGCCCCACGCGTGACAACGTCCCCCGAGCCTGCGCGGCAGCCCGCGGCGCAGCCAGCCCCCGATTCCAAATCCAGGGACCCACACCCCAGTGCCCCCCATGCCAGGACCCATTCTGCCCCATGGGACATGCCGCACGTCCGTTCCTCAGTGATCCAACCCGGAAGCTGGATGTCGCCATGGGTCCCCCCTGTCACCGGGACCGGAAGACAATGCAGCCCTGCGCTCTGGCCGCCCTTCAGCATCACCAATCTCCACGTTGGCACACACACACCCCTAGGTGCCAAGGCAGTCTACCAGGGCGACGCCGAGCGTGACAGCAGAGAGCGAGGACGTGCCCCATCCTTGGAAGGAGCCTCGTCCTCGCGGCCGGAACCAGAGCGATTCCTGGCAGAGAGGGTGCCTTCGGGTGTGTCCGTGGCTAGGTCCTTCTTCAGAGCAGCCAAGGCAGAGTTGGTCAAGAGGGCACAGGCACGGGCAGCAGGGGACTCTGCCACTGGGCCCCGGCCCATGTTTTCTCGGAATCGGTGCAAGCTGGGACCCGTCTTGTCATTCAGAGACCCATCCAAAGGCTGGTTTCCCCAGGACCGGGCGATGGAAGGAGGGAGCCTGCACGCTTCCCCTTGAACCCCTGAGGCCTGTGATCCCACAGGGCACCGCAAACATCCAGGGAGGTGACGTCCTGCGTGGGCAAGGGTGGACCAAGGAAGCAGGGTCTGCGGGGCGGGGGCGGCTGGTGCCTCCGGGACTTGTGGACGCCCCTTCAGACCGCACGTGTAGAACCCAGGAGGTCCAGATCCGGATTGGCCCGGGCTGTCTCAGAGCCTGGCCCTGGGGAGGGGGGTGGTGAGGGGGGTGTGTGGGGGCGGCCAAGCCTGGTTTCTCTCCAGTTTCCCCAAATTGACAGTGAGTTGTCCTAGCCTCATGAGGACGAGGAAGGCCTCCCCGGTGCCGCCGGGCTGTGCCGATGACAGGTCAAGCATCAGGAGAGCCCCGAGGTGCAGGGTTCCCTTTCACACCAGTGGAAAGTGGGCGGCCAGTCCTTTTGGAGCGGTCTCGTGCTGCCCTCGTGTGGACACACGGCAGAGTGCGCTTTTGGAAGGGGCGGCAGTGGAGAACTGCAGAGGGCTTCTGAACTTTGGCAGGGGTTCTGTGAATGACTTGGGACTTCAGGATGAAAAGGGCGACACACGTTTGGAAAGCTCAACGACTCCCATGAGATCCTGCAGTCTTCAGGCACCTGGTTGAAAGAATCCCCGCGAAGAGAGCAGGAGGAGACCAGACCCCCGTCCCGTCTGGGTGTCAAGCCCTTGATGTTTGGAGTCCCCCTGCAGCGGGAGGGCTGTGAAGACAAGGGAGCACGCGTGCTCCGAGAAAAGCCCTCTGAGCGCTTACCTGAGCTGGGTGCCTGCACCGTCTGCTTGGTCTCTTCTTCCCTGGGCCTTCTCCTGGGCTCACGCCTGGCGGGCTGAGCTGGACCGCACGCACCCCGCGGGTGTTCTTTCTTCTCCTCCCGCCCTGCAAGATCCGGACCCTCGGCCTGCAGTCTCACTGCTCGAGGTGCGGCTCCTGCCTAGGACTGGGGAGGTTGAGGCAGGAGGGTGGCGTGCTCACAGCCAGCCCAAGTCACAAAGAGGGGCACCGCCCTGGCATGCGGCTCACCCTTCACTTCCTTGAAAAGGAGGCTAGCAAGGGGCCTGGGAGGGGGGAGTTGGGGAGGCCATCCTCACATGTGATTTGAGTTACCTCCCTGCCTGGGTGAGAGGCCGCTTAGGCACAGCTGTGTCCGAGCTTTCCCCACCCTTCTCCAGGTCCGAGGGTTGTCCGTGCAGAGGCATGTCTGCCCACTGCCCTGAAGACCCAATCGTTGCCCTTGACCTTGGGATGCTTCCCCACTGAATCTTCAATTCCATGGGATTTTTCCCCCCGAGTTTCCCCCCCCCCAAAAAATAAAAGTACACTCCCTGGCTTGTTCTCTCTCGTTCGTTCTCTCTCTCTCTCTCTCTCTCTCTCTCTCTCTCTCTCTCTCTCCTCTCGTCTTCACTAAACCCGGCTACCACATTCGGTGGCTTTAGGCTGGAGCTGGGAGGAGGAGCCCTGGAGCTGATTTTCAAAGTCATTAGAGTCTTGTCTGTCTCATTTCAAACTCCCTAGCGTTTTCTCACTATTCGAACCTTCTTTCCTGAAGCCAGCACGGGTCCCGGGCTAGAGGGGAGGACCCACTGCCTCCTGTCACGAGCAGTGGACCAACCGGGCTCGCCAAGACAAGCCAGCCCAGGGCCCAGTCCTGGAGCCTGGAGAACCCAGGGGAGGCTAGGCCAAGGCTGTTCTCAGCAAGAAGCCCTAACCCGGATCCAGGCTCCGGGGACAGCCTGCCAAGTCCCTGAAGGGCAAAGATGCACACAGCCCTTCTTCCCAGGCCCCTCAGGGCGACCGCAAGGGATGCCCCAATGGGAGTGCTCCCTCCCTGACACCCGCGGCCTTGGGCCGGGGTGGAAACGCCAGGGTTGGGGCCGGCCCCCGGAGGCAGCCTTCCCTGGGACCCTGAACAGGCCTCTGCTGCCGGGTCAGCCTCACCTCCCCGGGTCGCGATGGTCCTAGGCCACCGTGGCCTCTCAGCTGAGCGCCCACGCGTGCCAACGTCCCCCGAGCCTGCGCGGCAGCCCGCGGCGCAGCCAGCCCCCGATTCCAAATCCAGGGACCCACACCCCAGTGGCCCCCCATGCCAGGACCCATTCTGCCCCATGGGACATGCCGCACGTCCGTTCCTCAGTGATCCAACCCGGAAGCTGGATGTCGCCATGGGTCCCCCTGTCACCGGGACCGGAAGACAATGCAGCCCTGCGCTCTGGCCGCCCTTCAGCATCACCAATCTCCACGTTGGCACACACACACCCCTAGGTGCCAAGGCAGTCTACCAGGGCGACGCCGAGCGTGACAGCAGAGAGCGAGGACGTGCCCCATCCTTGGAAGGAGCCTCGTCCTCGCGGCCGGAACCAGAGCGATTCCTGGCAGAGAGGGTGCCTTCGGGTGTGTCCGTGGCTAGGTCCTTCTTCAGAGCAGCCAAGGCAGAGTTGGTCAAGAGGGCACAGGCACGGGCAGCAGGGGACTCTGCACTGGGCCCCGGCCCATGTTTTCTCGGAATCGGTGCAAGCTGGGACCCGTCTTGTCATTCAGAGACCCATCCAAAGGCTGGTTTCCCCAGGACCGGGCGATGGAAGGAGGGAGCCTGCACGCTCCCCTTGAACCCCTGAGGCCTGTGATCCCACAGGGCACCGCAAACATCCAGGGAGGTGACGTCCTGCGTGGGCAAGGGTGGACCAAGGAAGCAGGGTCTGCGGGGCGGGGGCGGCTGGTGCCTCCGGGACTTGTGGACGCCCCTTCAGACCGCACGTGTAGAACCCAGGAGGTCCAGATCCGGATTGGCCCGGGCTGTCTCAGAGCCTGGCCCTGGGGAGGGGGGTGTGAGGGGGGGTGTGTGGGGGCGGCCAAGCCTGGTTTCTCTCCAGTTTCCCCAAATTGACAGTGAGTGTCCTAGCCTCATGAGGACGAGGAAGGCCTCCCCGGTGCCGCCGGGCTGTGCCGATGACAGGTCAAGCATCAGGAGAGCCCCGAGGTGCAGGGTTCCCTTTCACACCAGTGGGAAAGTGGGCGGCCAGTCCTTTTGGAGCGGTCTCGTGCTGCCCTCGTGTGGACACACGGCAGAGTGCGCTTTGGAAGGGGCGGCAGTGGAGAACTGCAGAGGGCTTCTGAACTTTGGCAGGGTTTCTGTGAATGACTTGGGACTTCAGGATGAAAAGGGCGACACACGTTTGGAAAGCTCAACGACTCCCATGAGATCCTGCAGTCTTCAGGCACCTGGTTGAAAGAATCCCCGCGAAGAGAGCAGGAGGAGACCAGACCCCCGTCCCGTCTGGGTGTCAAGCCCTTGATGTTTGGAGTCCCCCTGCAGCGGGAGGGCTGTGAAGACAAGGGAGCACGCGTGCTCCGAGAAAAGCCCTCTGAGCGCTTACCTGAGCTGGGTGCCTGCACCGTCTGCTTGGTCTCTTCTTCCCTGGGCCTTCTCCTGGGCTCACGCCTGGCGGGCTGAGCTGGACCGCACGCACCCCGCGGGTGTTCTTTCTTCTCCTCCCGCCCTGCAAGATCCGGACCCTCGGCCTGCAGTCTCACTGCTCGAGGTGCGGCTCCTGCCTAGGACTGGGGAGGTTGAGGCAGGAGGGTGGCGTGCTCACAGCCAGCCCAAGTCACAAAGAGGGGCACCGCCCTGGCATGCGGCTCACCCTTCACTTCCTTGAAAGGAGGCTAGCAAGGGGCCTGGGAGGGGGGAGTTGGGGAGGCCATCCTCACATGTGATTTGAGTTACCTCCCTGCCTGGGTGAGAGGCCGCTTAGGCACAGCTGTGTCCGAGCTTTCCCCACCCTTCTCCAGGTCCGAGGGTTGTCCGTGCAGAGGCATGTCTGCCCACTGCCCTGAAGACCCAATCGTTGCCCTTGACCTTGGGATGCTTCCCCACTGAATCTTCATTCCATGGGATTTTCCCCCCGAGTTTCCCCCCCCCCAAAAAATAAAAGTACACTCCCTGGCTTGTTCTCTCTCGTTCGTTCTCTCTCTCTCTCTCTCTCTCTCTCTCTCTCTCTCTCCTCTCGTCTTCACTAAACCCGGCTACCACATTCGGTGGCTTTAGGCTGGAGCTGGGAGGAGGAGCCCTGGAGCTGATTTTCAAAGTCATTAGAGTCTTGTCTGTCTCATTTCAAACTCCCTAGCGTTTTCTCACTATTCGAACCTTCTTTCCTGAAGCCAGCACGGGTCCCGGGCTAGAGGGGAGGACCCCACTGCCTCCTGTCACGAGCAGTGGACCAACCGGGCTCGCCAAGACAAGCCAGCCCAGGGCCCAGTCCTGGAGCCTGGAGAACCCAGGGGAGGCTAGGCCAAGGCTGTTCTCAGCAAGAAGCCCTAACCCGGATCCAGGCTCCGGGACAGCCTGCCCAAGTCCCTGAAGGGCAAAGATGCACACAGCCCTTCTTCCAGGCCCCTCAGGGCGACCGCAAGGGATGCCCCCAATGGGAGTGCTCCCCTCCCTGACACCCGCGGCCTTGGGCCGGGGTGGAAACGCCAGGGTTGGGGCCGGCCCCCGGAGGCAGCCTTCCCTGGGACCCTGAACAGGCCTCTGCTGCCGGGTCAGCCTCACCTCCCCGGGTCGCGATGGTCCTAGGCCACCGTGGCCTCTCAGCTGAGCGCCCCACGCGTGACAACGTCCCCCGAGCCTGCGCGGCAGCCCGCGGCGCAGCCAGCCCCCGATTCCAAATCCAGGGACCCACACCCCAGTGCCCCCCATGCCAGGACCCATTCTGCCCCATGGGACATGCCGCACGTCCGTTCCTCAGTGATCCAACCCGGAAGCTGGATGTCGCCATGGGTCCCCCTGTCACCGGGACCGGAAGACAATGCAGCCCTGCGCTCTGGCCGCCCTTCAGCATCACCAATCTCCACGTTGGCACACACACACCCCTAGGTGCCAAGGCAGTCTACCAGGGCGACGCCGAGCGTGACAGCAGAGAGCGAGGACGTGCCCCATCCTTGGAAGGAGCCTCGTCCTCGCGGCCGGAACCAGAGCGATTCCTGGCAGAGAGGGTGCCTTCGGGTGTGTCCGTGGCTAGGTCCTTCTTCAGAGCAGCCAAGGCAGAGTTGGTCAAGAGGGCACAGGCACGGGCAGCAGGGGACTCTGCCACTGGGCCCCGGCCCATGTTTTCTCGGAATCGGTGCAAGCTGGGACCCGTCTTGTCATTCAGAGACCCATCCAAAGGCTGGTTTCCCCAGGACCGGGCGATGGAAGGAGGGAGCCTGCACGCTCCCTTGAACCCCTGAGGCCTGTGATCCCACAGGGCACCGCAAACATCCAGGGAGGTGACGTCCTGCGTGGGCAAGGGTGGACCAAGGAAGCAGGGTCTGCGGGGCGGGGGCGGCTGGTGCCTCCGGGGACTTGTGGACGCCCCTTCAGACCGCACGTGTAGAACCCAGGAGGTCCAGATCCGGATTGGCCCGGGCTGTCTCAGAGCCTGGCCCTGGGGAGGGGGGTGTGAGGGGGGGTGTGTGGGGGCGGCCAAGCCTGGTTTCTCTCCAGTTTCCCCAAATTGACAGTGAGTGTCCTAGCCTCATGAGGACGAGGAAGGCCTCCCCGGTGCCGCCGGGCTGTGCCGATGACAGGTCAAGCATCAGGAGAGCCCCGAGGTGCAGGGTTCCCTTTCACACCAGTGGGAAAGTGGGCGGCCAGTCCTTTTGGAGCGGTCTCGTGCTGCCCTCGTGTGGACACACGGCAGAGTGCGCTTTGGAAGGGGCGGCAGTGGAGAACTGCAGAGGGCTTCTGAACTTTGGCAGGGTTCTGTGAATGACTTGGGACTTCAGGATGAAAAGGGCGACACACGTTTGGAAAGCTCAACGACTCCCATGAGATCCTGCAGTCTTCAGGCACCTGGTTGAAAGAATCCCCGCGAAGAGAGCAGGAGGAGACCAGACCCCCGTCCCGTCTGGGTGTCAAGCCCTTGATGTTTGGAGTCCCCTGCAGCGGGAGGGCTGTGAAGACAAGGGAGCACGCGTGCTCCGAGAAAAGCCCTCTGAGCGCTTACCTGAGCTGGGTGCCTGCACCGTCTGCTTGGTCTCTTCTTCCCTGGGCCTTCTCCTGGGCTCACGCCTGGCGGGCTGAGCTGGACCGCACGCACCCCGCGGGTGTTCTTTCTTCTCCTCCCGCCCTGCAAGATCCGGGACCCTCGGCCTGCAGTCTCACTGCTCGAGGTGCGGCTCCTGCCTAGGACTGGGGAGGTTGAGGCAGGAGGGTGGCGTGCTCACAGCCAGCCCAAGTCACAAAGAGGGGCACCGCCCTGGCATGCGGCTCACCCTTCACTTCCTTGAAAGGAGGCTAGCAAGGGGCCTGGGAGGGGGGAGTTGGGGAGGCCATCCTCACATGTGATTTGAGTTACCTCCCTGCCTGGGTGAGAGGCCGCTTAGGCACAGCTGTGTCCGAGCTTTCCCCACCCTTCTCCAGGTCCGAGGGTTGTCCGTGCAGAGGCATGTCTGCCCACTGCCCTGAAGACCCAATCGTTGCCCTTGACCTTGGGATGCTTCCCCACTGAATCTTCATTCCATGGGATTTTCCCCCCGAGTTCCCCCCCCCCAAAATAAAAGTACACTCCCTGGCTTGTTCTCTCTCGTTCGTTCTCTCTCTCTCTCTCTCTCTCTCTCTCTCTCTCTCTCTCTCTCTCTCTCGTCTTCACTAAACCCGGCTACCACATTCGGTGGCTTTAGGCTGGAGCTGGGAGGAGGAGCCCTGGAGCTGATTTTCAAAGTCATTAGAGTCTTGTCTGTCTCATTTCAAACTCCCTAGCGTTTTCTCACTATTCGAACCTTCTTTCCTGAAGCCAGCACGGGTCCCGGGCTAGAGGGGAGGACCCCACTGCCTCCTGTCACGAGCAGTGGACCAACCGGGCTCGCCAAGACAAGCCAGCCCAGGGCCCAGTCCTGGAGCCTGGAGAACCCAGGGGAGGCTAGGCCAAGGCTGTTCTCAGCAAGAAGCCCTAACCCGGATCCAGGCTCCGGGACAGCCTGCCAAGTCCCTGAAGGGCAAAGATGCACACAGCCCTTCTTCCCAGGCCCCTCAGGGCGACCGCAAGGGATGCCCCCAATGGGAGTGCTCCCCTCCCTGACACCCGCGGCCTTGGGCCGGGGTGGAAACGCCAGGGTTGGGGCCGGCCCCCGGAGGCAGCCTTCCCTGGGACCCTGAACAGGCCTCTGCTGCCGGGTCAGCCTCACCTCCCCGGGTCGCGATGGTCCTAGGCCACCGTGGCCTCTCAGCTGAGCGCCCCACGCGTGCCAACGTCCCCCGAGCCTGCGCGGCAGCCCGCGGCGCAGCCAGCCCCCGATTCCAATCCAGGGACCCACACCCCAGTGCCCCCCATGCCAGGACCCATTCTGCCCCATGGGACATGCCGCACGTCCGTTCCTCAGTGATCCAACCCGGAAGCTGGATGTCGCCATGGGTCCCCCTGTCACCGGGACCGGAAGACAATGCAGCCCTGCGCTCTGGCCGCCCTTCAGCATCACCAATCTCCACGTTGGCACACACACACCCCTAGGTGCCAAGGCAGTCTACCAGGGCGACGCCGAGCGTGACAGCAGAGAGCGAGGACGTGCCCCATCCTTGGAAGGAGCCTCGTCCTCGCGGCCGGAACCAGAGCGATTCCCTGGCAGAGAGGGTGCCTTCGGGTGTGTCCGTGGCTAGTCCTTCTTCAGAGCAGCCAAGGCAGAGTTGGTCAAGAGGGCACAGGCACGGGCAGCAGGGGACTCTGCCACTGGGCCCCGGCCATGTTTTCTCGGAATCGGTGCAAGCTGGGACCCGTCTTGTCATTCAGAGACCCATCCAAAGGCTGGTTTCCCCAGGACCGGGCGATGGAAGGAGGGAGCCTGCACGCTCCCCTTGAACCCCTGAGGCCTGTGATCCCACAGGGCACCGCAAACATCCAGGGAGGTGACGTCCTGCGTGGGCAAGGGTGGACCAAGGAAGCAGGGTCTGCGGGGCGGGGGCGGCTGGTGCCTCCGGGACTTGTGGACGCCCCTTCAGACCGCACGTGTAGAACCCAGGAGGTCCCAGATCCGGATTGGCCCGGCTGTCTCAGAGCCTGGCCCTGGGGAGGGGGGTGTGAGGGGGGGTGTGTGGGGGCGGCCAAGCTGGTTTCTCTCCAGTTTCCCCAAATTGACAGTGAGTGTCCTAGCCTCATGAGGACGAGGAAGGCCTCCCCGGTGCCGCCGGGCTGTGCCGATGACAGGTCAAGCATCAGGAGAGCCCCGAGGTGCAGGGTTCCCTTCACACCAGTGGGAAAGTGGGCGGCCAGTCCTTTGGAGCGGTCTCGTGCTGCCCTCGTGTGGACACACGGCAGAGTGCGCTTTGGGAAGGGGCGGCAGTGGAGAACTGCAGAGGGCTTCTGAAACTTTGGCAGGGTTCTGTGAATGACTTGGGACTTCAGGATGAAAAGGGCGACACACGTTTGGAAAGCTCAACGACTCCCATGAGATCCTGCAGTCTTCAGGCACCTGGTAGGAAAGAATCCCCGCGAAGAGAGCAGAGGAGACCAGACCCCCGTCCCGTCCTGGGTGTCAAGCCCTTGATGTTGAGTCCCCCTGCAGCGGGAGGGCAGTGATGAAGACAAGGGAGCACGCGTGCTCCGAGAAAAGCCCTCTGAGCGCTTACCTGAGCTGGGTGCCTGCACCGTCTGCTTGGTCTCTTCTTCCCTGGGCCTTCTCCTGGGCTCACGCCTGGCGGGCTGAGCTGGACCGCACGCACCCCGCGGGTGTTCTTTCTTCTCCTCCCGCCCTGCAAGATCCGGACCCTCGGCCTGCAGTCTCACTGCTCGAGGTGCGGCTCCTGCCTAGGACTGGGGAGGTTGAGGCAGGAGGGTGGCGTGCTCACAGCCAGCCCAAGTCACAAAGAGGGGCACCGCCCTGGCATGCGGCTCACCCTTCACTTCCTTGAAAGGAGGCTAGCAAGGGGCCTGGGAGGGGGGAGTTGGGGAGGCCATCCTCACATGTGATTTGAGTTACCTCCCTGCCTGGGTGAGAGGCCGCTTAGGCACAGCTGTGTCCGAGCTTTCCCCACCCTTCTCCAGGTCCGAGGGTTGTCCGTGCAGAGGCATGTCTGCCCACTGCCCTGAAGACCCAATCGTTGCCCTTGACCTTGGGATGCTTCCCCACTGAATCTTCATTCCATGGGATTTTCCCCCCGAGTTTCCCCCCCCCAAAAAATAAAAGTACACTCCCTGGCTTGTTCTCTCTCGTTCGTTCTCTCTCTCTCTCTCTCTCTCTCTCTCTCTCTCCTCTCGTCTTCACTAAACCCGGCTACCACATTCGGTGGCTTTAGGCTGGAGCTGGGAGGAGGAGCCCTGGAGCTGATTTTCAAAGTCATTAGAGTCTTGTCTGTCTCATTTCAAACTCCCTAGCGTTTTCTCACTATTCGAACCTTCTTTCCTGAAGCCAGCACGGGTCCCGGGCTAGAGGGGAGGACCCCACTGCCTCCTGTCACGAGCAGTGGACCAACCGGGCTCGCCAAGACAAGCCAGCCCAGGGCCCAGTCCTGGAGCCTGGAGAACCCAGGGGAGGCTAGGCCAAGGCTGTTCTCAGCAAGAAGCCCTAACCCGGATCCAGGCTCCGGGACAGCCTGCCAAGTCCCTGAAGGGCAAAGATGCACACAGCCCTTCTTCCCAGGCCCCTCAGGGCGACCGCAAGGGATGCCCCCAATGGGAGTGCTCCCCTCCCTGACACCCGCGGCCTTGGGCCGGGGTGGAAACGCCAGGGTTGGGGCCGGCCCCCGGAGGCAGCCTTCCCTGGGACCCTGAACAGGCCTCTGCTGCCGGGTCAGCCTCACCTCCCCGGGTCGCGATGGTCCTAGGCCACCGTGGCCTCTCAGCTGAGCGCCCCACGCGTGACAACGTCCCCCGAGCCTGCGCGGCAGCCCGCGGCGCAGCCAGCCCCCGATTCCAAATCCAGGGACCCACACCCCAGTGCCCCCCATGCCAGGACCCATTCTGCCCCATGGGACATGCCGCACGTCCGTTCCTCAGTGATCCAACCCGGAAGCTGGATGTCGCCATGGGTCCCCCTGTCACCGGGACCGGAAGACAATGCAGCCCTGCGCTCTGGCCGCCCTTCAGCATCACCAATCTCCACGTTGGCACACACACACCCCTAGGTGCCAAGGCAGTCTACCAGGGCGACGCCGAGCGTGACAGCAGAGAGCGAGGACGTGCCCCATCCTTGGAAGGAGCCTCGTCCTCGCGGCCGGAACCAGAGCGATTCCTGGCAGAGAGGGTGCCTTCGGGTGTGTCCGTGGCTAGGTCCTTCTTCAGAGCAGCCAAGGCAGAGTTGGTCAAGAGGGCACAGGCACGGGCAGCAGGGGACTCTGCCACTGGGCCCCGGCCCATGTTTTCTCGGAATCGGTGCAAGCTGGGACCCGTCTTGTCATTCAGAGACCCATCCAAAGGCTGGTTTCCCCAGGACCGGGCGATGGAAGGAGGGAGCCTGCACGCTCCCCTTGAACCCCTGAGGCCTGTGATCCCACAGGGCACCGCAAACATCCAGGGAGGTGACGTCCTGCGTGGGCAAGGGTGGACCAAGGAAGCAGGGTCTGCGGGGCGGGGGCGGCTGGTGCCTCCGGGACTTGTGGACGCCCCTTCAGACCGCACGTGTAGAACCCAGGAGGTCCAGATCCGGATTGGCCCGGGCTGTCTCAGAGCCTGGCCCTGGGGAGGGGGGTGTGAGGGGGGGTGTGTGGGGGCGGCCAAGCCTGGTTTCTCTCCAGTTTCCCCAAATTGACAGTGAGTGTCCTAGCCTCATGAGGACGAGGAAGGCCTCCCCGGTGCCGCCGGGCTGTGCCGATGACAGGTCAAGCATCAGGAGAGCCCCGAGGTGCAGGGTTCCCTTTCACACCAGTGGGAAAGTGGGCGGCCAGTCCTTTTGGAGCGGTCTCGTGCTGCCCTCGTGTGGACACACGGCAGAGTGCGCTTTGGAAGGGGCGGCAGTGGAGAACTGCAGAGGGCTTCTGAACTTTGGCAGGGTTCTGTGAATGACTTGGGACTTCAGGATGAAAAGGGCGACACACGTTTGGAAAGCTCAACGACTCCCATGAGATCCTGCAGTCTTCAGGCACCTGGTTGAAAGAATCCCCGCGAAGAGAGCAGGAGGAGACCAGACCCCCGTCCCGTCTGGGTGTCAAGCCCTTGATGTTTGGAGTCCCCCTGCAGCGGGAGGGCTGTGAAGACAAGGGAGCACGCGTGCTCCGAGAAAAGCCCTCTGAGCGCTTACCTGAGCTGGGTGCCTGCACCGTCTGCTTGGTCTCTTCTTCCCTGGGCCTTCTCCTGGGCTCACGCCTGGCGGGCTGAGCTGGACCGCACGCACCCCGCGGGTGTTCTTTCTTCTCCTCCCGCCCTGCAAGATCCGGACCCTCGGCCTGCAGTCTCACTGCTCGAGGTGCGGCTCCTGCCTAGGACTGGGGAGGTTGAGGCAGGAGGGTGGCGTGCTCACAGCCAGCCCAAGTCACAAAGAGGGGCACCGCCCTGGCATGCGGCTCACCCTTCACTTCCTTGAAAGGAGGCTAGCAAGGGGCCTGGGAGGGGGGAGTTGGGGAGGCCATCCTCACATGTGATTTGAGTTACCTCCCTGCCTGGGTGAGAGGCCGCTTAGGCACAGCTGTGTCCGAGCTTTCCCCACCCTTCTCCAGGTCCGAGGGTTGTCCGTGCAGAGGCATGTCTGCCCACTGCCCTGAAGACCCAATCGTTGCCCTTGACCTTGGGATGCTTCCCCACTGAATCTTCATTCCATGGGATTTTCCCCCCGAGTTCCCCCCCCCCCAAAATAAAAGTACACTCCCTGGCTTGTTCTCTCTCGTTCGTTCTCTCTCTCTCTCTCTCTCTCTCTCTCTCTCTCTCTCTCTCTCTCGTCTTCACTAAACCCGGCTACCACATTCGGTGGCTTTAGGCTGGAGCTGGGAGGAGGAGCCCTGGAGCTGATTTTCAAAGTCATTAGAGTCTTGTCTGTCTCATTTCAAACTCCCTAGCGTTTTCTCACTATTCGAACCTTCTTTCCTGAAGCCAGCACGGGTCCCGGGCTAGAGGGGAGGACCCCACTGCCTCCTGTCACGAGCAGTGGACCAACCGGGCTCGCCAAGACAAGCCAGCCCAGGGCCCAGTCCTGGAGCCTGGAGAACCCAGGGGAGGCTAGGCCAAGGCTGTTCTCAGCAAGAAGCCCTAACCCGGATCCAGGCTCCGGGACAGCCTGCCAAGTCCCTGAAGGGCAAAGATGCACACAGCCCTTCTTCCCAGGCCCCTCAGGGCGACCGCAAGGGATGCCCCCAATGGGAGTGCTCCCCTCCCTGACACCCGCGGCCTTGGGCCGGGGTGGAAACGCCAGGGTTGGGGCCGGCCCCCGGAGGCAGCCTTCCCTGGGACCCTGAACAGGCCTCTGCTGCCGGGTCAGCCTCACCTCCCCGGGTCGCGATGGTCCTAGGCCACCGTGGCCTCTCAGCTGAGCGCCCCACGCGTGACAACGTCCCCCGAGCCTGCGCGGCAGCCCGCGGCGCAGCCAGCCCCCGATTCCAAATCCAGGGACCCACACCCCAGTGCCCCCCATGCCAGGACCCATTCTGCCCCATGGGACATGCCGCACGTCCGTTCCTCAGTGATCCAACCCGGAAGCTGGATGTCGCCATGGGTCCCCCTGTCACCGGGACCGGAAGACAATGCAGCCCTGCGCTCTGGCCGCCCTTCAGCATCACCAATCTCCACGTTGGCACACACACACCCCTAGGTGCCAAGGCAGTCTACCAGGGCGACGCCGAGCGTGACAGCAGAGAGCGAGGACGTGCCCCATCCTTGGAAGGAGCCTCGTCCTCGCGGCCGGAACCAGAGCGATTCCTGGCAGAGAGGGTGCCTTCGGGTGTGTCCGTGGCTAGGTCCTTCTTCAGAGCAGCCAAGGCAGAGTTGGTCAAGAGGGCACAGGCACGGGCAGCAGGGGACTCTGCCACTGGGCCCCGGCCCATGTTTTCTCGGAATCGGTGCAAGCTGGGACCCGTCTTGTCATTCAGAGACCCATCCAAAGGCTGGTTTCCCCAGGACCGGGCGATGGAAGGAGGGAGCCTGCACGCTCCCCTTGAACCCCTGAGGCCTGTGATCCCACAGGGCACCGCAAACATCCAGGGAGGTGACGTCCTGCGTGGGCAAGGGTGGACCAAGGAAGCAGGGTCTGCGGGGCGGGGGCGGCTGGTGCCTCCGGGACTTGTGGACGCCCCTTCAGACCGCACGTGTAGAACCCAGGAGGTCCAGATCCGGATTGGCCCGGGCTGTCTCAGAGCCTGGCCCTGGGGAGGGGGGTGTGAGGGGGGGTGTGTGGGGGCGGCCAAGCCTGGTTTCTCTCCAGTTTCCCCAAATTGACAGTGAGTGTCCTAGCCTCATGAGGACGAGGAAGGCCTCCCCGGTGCCGCCGGGCTGTGCCGATGACAGGTCAAGCATCAGGAGAGCCCCGAGGTGCAGGGTTCCCTTTCACACCAGTGGGAAAGTGGGCGGCCAGTCCTTTTGGAGCGGTCTCGTGCTGCCCTCGTGTGGACACACGGCAGAGTGCGCTTTGGAAGGGGCGGCAGTGGAGAACTGCAGAGGGCTTCTGAACTTTGGCAGGGTTCTGTGAATGACTTGGGACTTCAGGATGAAAAGGGCGACACACGTTTGGAAAGCTCAACGACTCCCATGAGATCCTGCAGTCTTCAGGCACCTGGTTGAAAGAATCCCCGCGAAGAGAGCAGGAGGAGACCAGACCCCCGTCCCGTCTGGGTGTCAAGCCCTTGATGTTTGGAGTCCCCCTGCAGCGGGAGGGCTGTGAAGACAAGGGAGCACGCGTGCTCCGAGAAAAGCCCTCTGAGCGCTTACCTGAGCTGGGTGCCTGCACCGTCTGCTTGGTCTCTTCTTCCCTGGGCCTTCTCCTGGGCTCACGCCTGGCGGGCTGAGCTGGACCGCACGCACCCCGCGGGTGTTCTTTCTTCTCCTCCCGCCCTGCAAGATCCGGACCCTCGGCCTGCAGTCTCACTGCTCGAGGTGCGGCTCCTGCCTAGGACTGGGGAGGTTGAGGCAGGAGGGTGGCGTGCTCACAGCCAGCCCAAGTCACAAAGAGGGGCACCGCCCTGGCATGCGGCTCACCCTTCACTTCCTTGAAAGGAGGCTAGCAAGGGGCCTGGGAGGGGGGAGTTGGGGAGGCCATCCTCACATGTGATTTGAGTTACCTCCCTGCCTGGGTGAGAGGCCGCTTAGGCACAGCTGTGTCCGAGCTTTCCCCACCCTTCTCCAGGTCCGAGGGTTGTCCGTGCAGAGGCATGTCTGCCCACTGCCCTGAAGACCCAATCGTTGCCCTTGACCTTGGGATGCTTCCCCACTGAATCTTCATTCCATGGGATTTTCCCCCCAAGTTTCCCCCCCAAAAAAGTAAAAGTACACTCCCTGGCTTGTTCTCTCTCGTTCGTTCTCTCTCTCTCTCTCTCTCTCTCTCTCTCTCCTCTCGTCTTCACTAAACCCGGCTACCACATTCGGTGGCTTTAGGCTGGAGCTGGGAGGAGGAGCCCTGGAGCTGATTTTCAAAGTCATTAGAGTCTTGTCTGTCTCATTTCAAACTCCCTAGCGTTTTCTCACTATTCGAACCTTCTTTCCTGAAGCCAGCACGGGTCCCGGGCTAGAGGGGAGGACCCCACTGCCTCCTGTCACGAGCAGTGGACCAACCGGGCTCGCCAAGACAAGCCAGCCCAGGGCCCAGTCCTGGAGCCTGGAGAACCCAGGGGAGGCTAGGCCAAGGCTGTTCTCAGCAAGAAGCCCTAACCCGGATCCAGGCTCCGGGACAGCCTGCCAAGTCCCTGAAGGGCAAAGATGCACACAGCCCTTCTTCCCAGGCCCCTCAGGGCGACCGCAAGGGATGCCCCCAATGGGAGTGCTCCCCTCCCTGACACCCGCGGCCTTGGGCCGGGGTGGAAACGCCAGGGTTGGGGCCGGCCCCCGGAGGCAGCCTTCCCTGGGACCCTGAACAGGCCTCTGCTGCCGGGTCAGCCTCACCTCCCCGGGTCGCGATGGTCCTAGGCCACCGTGGCCTCTCAGCTGAGCGCCCCACGCGTGCCAACGTCCCCCGAGCCTGCGCGGCAGCCCGCGGCGCAGCCAGCCCCCGATTCCAAATCCAGGGACCCACACCCCAGTGCCCCCCATGCCAGGACCCATTCTGCCCCATGGGACATGCCGCACGTCCGTTCCTCAGTGATCCAACCCGGAAGCTGGATGTCGCCATGGGTCCCCCTGTCACCGGGACCGGAAGACAATGCAGCCCTGCGCTCTGGCCGCCCTTCAGCATCACCAATCTCCACGTTGGCACACACACACCCCTAGGTGCCAAGGCAGTCTACCAGGGCGACGCCGAGCGTGACAGCAGAGAGCGAGGACGTGCCCCATCCTTGGAAGGAGCCTCGTCCTCGCGGCCGGAACCAGAGCGATTCCTGGCAGAGAGGGTGCCTTCGGGTGTGTCCGTGGCTAGGTCCTTCTTCAGAGCAGCCAAGGCAGAGTTGGTCAAGAGGGCACAGGCACGGGCAGCAGGGGACTCTGCCACTGGGCCCCGGCCCATGTTTTCTCGGAATCGGTGC
The DNA here is from genome assembly GCF_045843805.1 of Urocitellus parryii. Classification (NCBI taxonomy): domain Eukaryota; kingdom Metazoa; phylum Chordata; class Mammalia; order Rodentia; family Sciuridae; genus Urocitellus; species Urocitellus parryii. The sequence continues at coordinate 23,442 of NW_027552269.1, forward strand.
AAGCTGGGACCCGTCTTGTCATTCAGAGACCCATCCAAAGGCTGGTTTCCCCAGGACCGGGCGATGGAAGGAGGGAGCCTGCACGCTCCCCTTGAACCCCTGAGGCCTGTGATCCCACAGGGCACCGCAAACATCCAGGGAGGTGACGTCCTGCGTGGGCAAGGGTGGACCAAGGAAGCAGGGTCTGCGGGGCGGGGGCGGCTGGTGCCTCCGGGACTTGTGGACGCCCCTTCAGACCGCACGTGTAGAACCCAGGAGGTCCAGATCCGGATTGGCCCGGGCTGTCTCAGAGCCTGGCCCTGGGGAGGGGGGTGTGAGGGGGGGTGTGTGGGGGCGGCCAAGCCTGGTTTCTCTCCAGTTTCCCCAAATTGACAGTGAGTGTCCTAGCCTCATGAGGACGAGGAAGGCCTCCCCGGTGCCGCCGGGCTGTGCCGATGACAGGTCAAGCATCAGGAGAGCCCCGAGGTGCAGGGTTCCCTTTCACACCAGTGGGAAAGTGGGCGGCCAGTCCTTTTGGAGCGGTCTCGTGCTGCCCTCGTGTGGACACACGGCAGAGTGCGCTTTGGAAGGGGCGGCAGTGGAGAACTGCAGAGGGCTTCTGAACTTTGGCAGGGTTCTGTGAATGACTTGGGACTTCAGGATGAAAAGGGCGACACACGTTTGGAAAGCTCAACGACTCCCATGAGATCCTGCAGTCTTCAGGCACCTGGTTGAAAGAATCCCCGCGAAGAGAGCAGGAGGAGACCAGACCCCCATCCCGTCTGGGTGTCAAGCCCTTGATGTTTGGAGTCCCCCTGCAGCGGGAGGGCTGTGAAGACAAGGGAGCACGCGTGCTCCGAGAAAAGCCCTGTGAGCGCTTACCTGAGCTGGGTGCCTGCACCGTCTGCTTGGTCTCTTCTTCCCTGGGCCTTCTCCTGGGCTCACGCCTGGCGGGCTGAGCTGGACCGCACGCACCCCGCGGGTGTTCTTTCTTCTCCTCCCGCCCTGCAAGATCCGGACCCTCGGCCTGCAGTCTCACTGCTCGAGGTGCGGCTCCTGCCTAGGACTGGGGAGGTTGAGGCAGGAGGGTGGCGTGCTCACAGCCAGCCCAAGTCACAAAGAGGGGCACCGCCCTGGCATGCGGCTCACCCTTCACTTCCTTGAAAGGAGGCTAGCAAGGGGCCTGGGAGGGGGGAGTTGGGGAGGCCATCCTCACATGTGATTTGAGTTACCTCCCTGCCTGGGTGAGAGGCCGCTTAGGCACAGCTGTGTCCGAGCTTTCCCCACCCTTCTCCAGGTCCGAGGGTTGTCCGTGCAGAGGCATGTCTGCCCACTGCCCTGAAGACCCAATCGTTGCCCTTGACCTTGGGATGCTTCCCCACTGAATCTTCATTCCATGGGATTTTCCCCCCGAGTTCCCCCCCCCCCAAAATAAAAGTACACTCCCTGGCTTGTTCTCTCTCGTTCGTTCTCTCTCTCTCTCTCTCTCTCTCTCCTCTCGTCTTCACTAAACCCGGCTACCACATTCGGTGGCTTTAGGCTGGAGCTGGGAGGAGGAGCCCTGGAGCTGATTTTCAAAGTCATTAGAGTCTTGTCTGTCTCATTTCAAACTCCCTAGCGTTTTCTCACTATTCGAACCTTCTTTCCTGAAGCCAGCACGGGTCCCGGGCTAGAGGGGAGGACCCCACTGCCTCCTGTCACGAGCAGTGGACCAACCGGGCTCGCCAAGACAAGCCAGCCCAGGGCCCAGTCCTGGAGCCTGGAGAACCCAGGGGAGGCTAGGCCAAGGCTGTTCTCAGCAAGAAGCCCTAACCCGGATCCAGGCTCCGGGACAGCCTGCCAAGTCCCTGAAGGGCAAAGATGCACACAGCCCTTCTTCCCAGGCCCCTCAGGGCGACCGCAAGGGATGCCCCCAATGGGAGTGCTCCCCTCCCTGACACCCGCGGCCTTGGGCCGGGGTGGAAACGCCAGGGTTGGGGCCGGCCCCCGGAGGCAGCCTTCCCTGGGACCCTGAACAGGCCTCTGCTGCCGGGTCAGCCTCACCTCCCCGGGTCGCGATGGTCCTAGGCCACCGTGGCCTCTCAGCTGAGCGCCCCACGCGTGACAACGTCCCCCGAGCCTGCGCGGCAGCCCGCGGCGCAGCCAGCCCCCGATTCCAAATCCAGGGACCCACACCCCAGTGCCCCCCATGCCAGGACCCATTCTGCCCCATGGGACATGCCGCACGTCCGTTCCTCAGTGATCCAACCCGGAAGCTGGATGTCGCCATGGGTCCCCCTGTCACCGGGACCGGAAGACAATGCAGCCCTGCGCTCTGGCCGCCCTTCAGCATCACCAATCTCCACGTTGGCACACACACACCCCTAGGTGCCAGGGCAGTCTACCAGGGCGACGCCGAGCGTGACAGCAGAGAGCGAGGACGTGCCCCATCCTTGGAAGGAGCCTCGTCCTCGCGGCCGGAACCAGAGCGATTCCTGGCAGAGAGGGTGCCTTCGGGTGTGTCCGTGGCTAGGTCCTTCTTCAGAGCAGCCAAGGCAGAGTTGGTCAAGAGGGCACAGGCACGGGCAGCAGGGGACTCTGCCACTGGGCCCCGGCCCATGTTTTCTCGGAATCGGTGCAAGCTGGGACCCGTCTTGTCATTCAGAGACCCATCCAAAGGCTGGTTTCCCCAGGACCGGGCGATGGAAGGAGGGAGCCTGCACGCTCCCCTTGAACCCCTGAGGCCTGTGATCCCACAGGGCACCGCAAACATCCAGGGAGGTGACGTCCTGCGTGGGCAAGGGTGGACCAAGGAAGCAGGGTCTGCGGGGCGGGGGCGGCTGGTGCTTCCGGGACTTGTGGACGCCCCTTCAGACCGCACGTGTAGAACCCAGGAGGTCCAGATCCGGATTGGCCCGGGCTGTCTCAGAGCCTGGCCCTGGGGAGGGGGGTGTGAGGGGGGGTGTGTGGGGGCGGCCAAGCCTGGTTTCTCTCCAGTTTCCCCAAATTGACAGTGAGTGTCCTAGCCTCATGAGGACGAGGAAGGCCTCCCCGGTGCCGCCGGGCTGTGCCGATGACAGGTCAAGCATCAGGAGAGCCCCGAGGTGCAGGGTTCCCTTTCACACCAGTGGGAAAGTGGGCGGCCAGTCCTTTTGGAGCGGTCTCGTGCTGCCCTCGTGTGGACACACGGCAGAGTGCGCTTTGGAAGGGGCGGCAGTGGAGAACTGCAGAGGGCTTCTGAACTTTGGCAGGGTTCTGTGAATGACTTGGGACTTCAGGATGAAAAGGGCGACACACGTTTGGAAAGCTCAACGACTCCCATGAGATCCTGCAGTCTTCAGGCACCTGGTTGAAAGAATCCCCGCGAAGAGAGCAGGAGGAGACCAGACCCCCATCCCGTCTGGGTGTCAAGCCCTTGATGTTTGGAGTCCCCCTGCAGCGGGAGGGCTGTGAAGACAAGGGAGCACGCGTGCTCCGAGAAAAGCCCTGTGAGCGCTTACCTGAGCTGGGTGCCTGCACCGTCTGCTTGGTCTCTTCTTCCCTGGGCCTTCTCCTGGGCTCACGCCTGGCGGGCTGAGCTGGACCGCACGCACCCCGCGGGTGTTCTTTCTTCTCCTCCCGCCCTGCAAGATCCGGACCCTCGGCCTGCAGTCTCACTGCTCGAGGTGCGGCTCCTGCCTAGGACTGGGGAGGTTGAGGCAGGAGGGTGGCGTGCTCACAGCCAGCCCAAGTCACAAAGAGGGGCACCGCCCTGGCATGCGGCTCACCCTTCACTTCCTTGAAAGGAGGCTAGCAAGGGGCCTGGGAGGGGGGAGTTGGGGAGGCCATCCTCACATGTGATTTGAGTTACCTCCCTGCCTGGGTGAGAGGCCGCTTAGGCACAGCTGTGTCCGAGCTTTCCCCACCCTTCTCCAGGTCCGAGGGTTGTCCGTGCAGAGGCATGTCTGCCCACTGCCCTGAAGACCCAATCGTTGCCCTTGACCTTGGGATGCTTCCCCACTGAATCTTCATTCCATGGGATTTTCCCCCCGAGTTCCCCCCCCCCCAAAATAAAAGTACACTCCCTGGCTTGTTCTCTCTCGTTCGTTCTCTCTCTCTCTCTCTCTCTCTCTCCTCTCGTCTTCACTAAACCCGGCTACCACATTCGGTGGCTTTAGGCTGGAGCTGGGAGGAGGAGCCCTGGAGCTGATTTTCAAAGTCATTAGAGTCTTGTCTGTCTCATTTCAAACTCCCTAGCGTTTTCTCACTATTCGAACCTTCTTTCCTGAAGCCAGCACGGGTCCCGGGCTAGAGGGGAGGACCCCACTGCCTCCTGTCACGAGCAGTGGACCAACCGGGCTCGCCAAGACAAGCCAGCCCAGGGCCCAGTCCTGGAGCCTGGAGAACCCAGGGGAGGCTAGGCCAAGGCTGTTCTCAGCAAGAAGCCCTAACCCGGATCCAGGCTCCGGGACAGCCTGCCAAGTCCCTGAAGGGCAAAGATGCACACAGCCCTTCTTCCCAGGCCCCTCAGGGCGACCGCAAGGGATGCCCCCAATGGGAGTGCTCCCCTCCCTGACACCCGCGGCCTTGGGCCGGGGTGGAAACGCCAGGGTTGGGGCCGGCCCCCGGAGGCAGCCTTCCCTGGGACCCTGAACAGGCCTCTGCTGCCGGGTCAGCCTCACCTCCCCGGGTCGCGATGGTCCTAGGCCACCGTGGCCTCTCAGCTGAGCGCCCCACGCGTGACAACGTCCCCCGAGCCTGCGCGGCAGCCCGCGGCGCAGCCAGCCCCCGATTCCAAATCCAGGGACCCACACCCCAGTGCCCCCCATGCCAGGACCCATTCTGCCCCATGGGACATGCCGCACGTCCGTTCCTCAGTGATCCAACCCGGAAGCTGGATGTCGCCATGGGTCCCCCTGTCACCGGGACCGGAAGACAATGCAGCCCTGCGCTCTGGCCGCCCTTCAGCATCACCAATCTCCACGTTGGCACACACACACCCCTAGGTGCCAGGGCAGTCTACCAGGGCGACGCCGAGCGTGACAGCAGAGAGCGAGGACGTGCCCCATCCTTGGAAGGAGCCTCGTCCTCGCGGCCGGAACCAGAGCGATTCCTGGCAGAGAGGGTGCCTTCGGGTGTGTCCGTGGCTAGGTCCTTCTTCAGAGCAGCCAAGGCAGAGTTGGTCAAGAGGGCACAGGCACGGGCAGCAGGGGACTCTGCCACTGGGCCCCGGCCCATGTTTTCTCGGAATCGGTGCAAGCTGGGACCCGTCTTGTCATTCAGAGACCCATCCAAAGGCTGGTTTCCCCAGGACCGGGCGATGGAAGGAGGGAGCCTGCACGCTCCCCTTGAACCCCTGAGGCCTGTGATCCCACAGGGCACCGCAAACATCCAGGGAGGTGACGTCCTGCGTGGGCAAGGGTGGACCAAGGAAGCAGGGTCTGCGGGGCGGGGGCGGCTGGTGCCTCCGGGACTTGTGGACGCCCCTTCAGACCGCACGTGTAGAACCCAGGAGGTCCAGATCCGGATTGGCCCGGGCTGTCTCAGAGCCTGGCCCTGGGGAGGGGGGTGTGAGGGGGGGTGTGTGGGGGCGGCCAAGCCTGGTTTCTCTCCAGTTTCCCCAAATTGACAGTGAGTGTCCTAGCCTCATGAGGACGAGGAAGGCCTCCCCGGTGCCGCCGGGCTGTGCCGATGACAGGTCAAGCATCAGGAGAGCCCCGAGGTGCAGGGTTCCCTTTCACACCAGTGGGAAAGTGGGCGGCCAGTCCTTTTGGAGCGGTCTCGTGCTGCCCTCGTGTGGACACACGGCAGAGTGCGCTTTGGAAGGGGCGGCAGTGGAGAACTGCAGAGGGCTTCTGAACTTTGGCAGGGTTCTGTGAATGACTTGGGACTTCAGGATGAAAAGGGCGACACACGTTTGGAAAGCTCAACGACTCCCATGAGATCCTGCAGTCTTCAGGCACCTGGTTGAAAGAATCCCCGCGAAGAGAGCAGGAGGAGACCAGACCCCCGTCCCGTCTGGGTGTCAAGCCCTTGATGTTTGGAGTCCCCCTGCAGCGGGAGGGCTGTGAAGACAAGGGAGCACGCGTGCTCCGAGAAAAGCCCTGTGAGCGCTTACCTGAGCTGGGTGCCTGCACCGTCTGCTTGGTCTCTTCTTCCCTGGGCCTTCTCCTGGGCTCACGCCTGGCGGGCTGAGCTGGACCGCACGCACCCCGCGGGTGTTCTTTCTTCTCCTCCCGCCCTGCAAGATCCGGACCCTCGGCCTGCAGTCTCACTGCTCGAGGTGCGGCTCCTGCCTAGGACTGGGGAGGTTGAGGCAGGAGGGTGGCGTGCTCACAGCCAGCCCAAGTCACAAAGAGGGGCACCGCCCTGGCATGCGGCTCACCCTTCACTTCCTTGAAAGGAGGCTAGCAAGGGGCCTGGGAGGGGGGAGTTGGGGAGGCCATCCTCACATGTGATTTGAGTTACCTCCCTGCCTGGGTGAGAGGCCGCTTAGGCACAGCTGTGTCCGAGCTTTCCCCACCCTTCTCCAGGTCCGAGGGTTGTCCGTGCAGAGGCATGTCTGCCCACTGCCCTGAAGACCCAATCGTTGCCCTTGACCTTGGGATGCTTCCCCACTGAATCTTCATTCCATGGGATTTTCCCCCCGAGTTCCCCCCCCCCCCAATAAAAGTACACTCCCTGGCTTGTTCTCTCCTCGTTCGTTCTCTCTCTCTCTCTCTCTCTCTCTCTCTCTCTCTCTCTCTCTCCTCTCGTCTTCACTAAACCCGGCTACCACATTCGGTGGCTTTAGGCTGGAGCTGGGAGGAGGAGCCCTGGAGCTGATTTTCAAAGTCATTAGAGTCTTGTCTGTCTCATTTCAAACTCCCTAGCGTTTTCTCACTATTCGAACCTTCTTTCCTGAAGCCAGCACGGGTCCCGGGCTAGAGGGGAGGACCCCACTGCCTCCTGTCACGAGCAGTGGACCAACCGGGCTCGCCAAGACAAGCCAGCCCAGGGCCCAGTCCTGGAGCCTGGAGAACCCAGGGGAGGCTAGGCCAAGGCTGTTCTCAGCAAGAAGCCCTAACCCGGATCCAGGCTCCGGGACAGCCTGCCAAGTCCCTGAAGGGCAAAGATGCACACAGCCCTTCTTCCCAGGCCCCTCAGGGCGACCGCAAGGGATGCCCCCAATGGGAGTGCTCCCCTCCCTGACACCCGCGGCCTTGGGCCGGGGTGGAAACGCCAGGGTTGGGGCCGGCCCCCGGAGGCAGCCTTCCCTGGGACCCTGAACAGGCCTCTGCTGCCGGGTCAGCCTCACCTCCCCGGGTCGCGATGGTCCTAGGCCACCGTGGCCTCTCAGCTGAGCGCCCCACGCGTGACAACGTCCCCCGAGCCTGCGCGGCAGCCCGCGGCGCAGCCAGCCCCCGATTCCAAATCCAGGGACCCACACCCCAGTGCCCCCCATGCCAGGACCCATTCTGCCCCATGGGACATGCCGCACGTCCGTTCCTCAGTGATCCAACCCGGAAGCTGGATGTCGCCATGGGTCCCCCTGTCACCGGGACCGGAAGACAATGCAGCCCTGCGCTCTGGCCGCCCTTCAGCATCACCAATCTCCACGTTGGCACACACACACCCCTAGGTGCCAGGGCAGTCTACCAGGGCGACGCCGAGCGTGACAGCAGAGAGCGAGGACGTGCCCCATCCTTGGAAGGAGCCTCGTCCTCGCGGCCGGAACCAGAGCGATTCCTGGCAGAGAGGGTGCCTTCGGGTGTGTCCGTGGCTAGGTCCTTCTTCAGAGCAGCCAAGGCAGAGTTGGTCAAGAGGGCACAGGCACGGGCAGCAGGGGACTCTGCCACTGGGCCCCGGCCCATGTTTTCTCGGAATCGGTGCAAGCTGGGACCCGTCTTGTCATTCAGAGACCCATCCAAAGGCTGGTTTCCCCAGGACCGGGCGATGGAAGGAGGGAGCCTGCACGCTCCCCTTGAACCCCTGAGGCCTGTGATCCCACAGGGCACCGCAAACATCCAGGGAGGTGACGTCCTGCGTGGGCAAGGGTGGACCAAGGAAGCAGGGTCTGCGGGGCGGGGGCGGCTGGTGCCTCCGGGACTTGTGGACGCCCCTTCAGACCGCACGTGTAGAACCCAGGAGGTCCAGATCCGGATTGGCCCGGGCTGTCTCAGAGCCTGGCCCTGGGGAGGGGGGTGTGAGGGGGGGTGTGTGGGGGCGGCCAAGCCTGGTTTCTCTCCAGTTTCCCCAAATTGACAGTGAGTGTCCTAGCCTCATGAGGACGAGGAAGGCCTCCCCGGTGCCGCCGGGCTGTGCCGATGACAGGTCAAGCATCAGGAGAGCCCCGAGGTGCAGGGTTCCCTTTCACACCAGTGGGAAAGTGGGCGGCCAGTCCTTTTGGAGCGGTCTCGTGCTGCCCTCGTGTGGACACACGGCAGAGTGCGCTTTGGAAGGGGCGGCAGTGGAGAACTGCAGAGGGCTTCTGAACTTTGGCAGGGTTCTGTGAATGACTTGGGACTTCAGGATGAAAAGGGCGACACACGTTTGGAAAGCTCAACGACTCCCATGAGATCCTGCAGTCTTCAGGCACCTGGTTGAAAGAATCCCCGCGAAGAGAGCAGGAGGAGACCAGACCCCCGTCCCGTCCCGTCTGGGTGTCAAGCCCTTGATGTTTGGAGTCCCCCTGCAGCGGGAGGGCTGTGAAGACAAGGGAGCACGCGTGCTCCGAGAAAAGCCCTCTGAGCGCTTACCTGAGCTGGGTGCCTGCACCGTCTGCTTGGTCTCTTCTTCCCTGGGCCTTCTCCTGGGCTCACGCCTGGCGGGCTGAGCTGGACCGCACGCACCCCGCGGGTGTTCTTTCTTCTCCTCCCGCCCTGCAAGATCCGGACCCTCGGCCTGCAGTCTCACTGCTCGAGGTGCGGCTCCTGCCTAGGACTGGGGAGGTTGAGGCAGGAGGGTGGCGTGCTCACAGCCAGCCCAAGTCACAAAGAGGGGCACCGCCCTGGCATGCGGCTCACCCTTCACTTCCTTGAAAGGAGGCTAGCAAGGGGCCTGGGAGGGGGGAGTTGGGGAGGCCATCCTCACATGTGATTTGAGTTACCTCCCTGCCTGGGTGAGAGGCCGCTTAGGCACAGCTGTGTCCGAGCTTTCCCCACCCTTCTCCAGGTCCGAGGGTTGTCCGTGCAGAGGCATGTCTGCCCACTGCCCTGAAGACCCAATCGTTGCCCTTGACCTTGGGATGCTTCCCCACTGAATCTTCATTCCATGGGATTTTCCCCCCGAGTTCCCCCCCCCCCAAAATAAAAGTACACTCCCTGGCTTGTTCTCTCTCGTTCGTTCTCTCTCTCTCTCTCTCTCTCTCTCTCTCTCTCTCTCTCTCTCTCTCTCTCTCTCTCTCTCGTCTTCACTAAACCCGGCTACCACATTCGGTGGCTTTAGGCTGGAGCTGGGAGGAGGAGCCCTGGAGCTGTTTTCAAAGTCATTAGGTCTTGCTGTCTCATTTCAAACCCTCCCTAGCCGTCTTCCTTCTCA